>NC_092106.1:26880852-27185852 GCF_045679555.1 Salvelinus alpinus | reverse complement strand
TCCAGAACAAAAACATTCAAGTAACACCAGTGTAATGAGTATATATGACTCTATGCACACCAATTTGGTATTGCATGAAGTTGGTTTAATTTTCTAATTCCACAGGCCAAACATTCATATCTCAATCAAGAAAAGTGCATCACAAGACATCTCAAAAGCAGTGCACTGGTTGCTGGAGGATCTGAAGGAGTCAAAGAGGAACACAAAAAATACAAATTTATTGCAGGAAAGTTTGCAGGTGTTAGTCATGCAGTAAATCAACTTAAAGAGATACGTCGGGATTTTGGCATTGAGGCCCTTAATCTACTTCCCCAGTCAGATTAACTCTTGGCTACTTTTTTTATGTCTCTGCGTGCAGTTTGAAGGAAGTTGCTAACTAGCACAAGTGCAATTGATAACTAGCGTTGCTAGCAGATACACAAAGACATCCGGTTATTCCACTAACGCTAGTTAGCATTGGCTTGTGAAATTACCTCTAACTTCCTTCATAGTGGGCATAGAGACATACAAATGGTATCCATGAGTTAAGATGAATGTAAACCTTAAATCTGTCTCATAACCTCATACACCCATGTGTTTCGTCTCCTTAACGTTGGTGGCAGCTCAGTTTTAGTGTTACAAAACACTTTATTTTAACAGTGTATGATCCCTTATTGACTTTTTGAATCCACTTCAATCAGTGGAGATAGATGAAGTGGAGGATACTGGTTAAAGAAGGATTTTAAATTTTTAAATTTAACCTTTAACTAAATGTACATTTATTTTTTAATTTAAATGTATTTAAGCCTCGACAATGGAGTCATGGATTGTGTATGTGTGCCATTGAGGTGCCTTTGAACGGGGTATGGTAGTAGGTGGCAGGCACACTGGTTTGAGTGTGTCAAGAACTGCAAAGCTGCTGGGCTTTTCACTCTCAAAAGTTTCTCTTGTGTATCAAGATTGGTCCACCACCCAAAGGACATCCAGCCAACTTGACAACTGTGGGAAGCATTGGTGTCAAGATGTACCAGAATCCCTTTGGAACGCTTTCAACACCTTGTAGAGTCCATGCCCGATGACTTGAGGCTGTTCTGAGGGCAAAAGGGAGTGCAACTCAATATTAGGAAGGTGTTTCGAATGTTTCATACACTCTACGTATATTACACAGTAAATACAAAACATTAACAATTTTATACTAACCAATCAATTTATTGTTAACTGAGGATTAAGCTGCCTTTACAGCCACAACCTACAACCGTAAGACTTTGTAGATATTAACTGTTTACACCATGCACTCATTCGCTTTGTAGCAATGAGTAACTCACATTTACAGATGAAAGCACACGCACATATCAAAGTCGGGTGTATGGAAACAAGTTCCTCCTGCAAGGTGGGCTATGGAGGCTAGCAAGATGGCCCCGACAGCGATGGTCGCCTCACTTCGAGTTCTTAGGAATCTATGCATTATTTTGGTTTTTATTTATTATTTCTTACAATGTTACCCCAGGAAATCTTAAGTCTTTTTACATACAGCCGGGAAGAACTATTGGATATAAGAGCAACGTCAACTTACCAACATTACGATCAGGAATACGACTTTCCCGAAGTGGATCCTCTGTTTGGTCCATCACCCAGGACAATGGATCTAATCTCAGTAGCCGACCTAAAACAACGGCGCAGCAGATGGGACAGATGGAGCGGCCTCCTGGTCAGGCTCTGTAGACGTGCACATCGCACACCACTCCTGAGTATACTACTCGTCAATGTCCAGTCTCTTGACAACAAGGTAGACGAAATTCGAGCAAGGGTTGCCTTCCAGAGAGACATCAGAGATTGTAACATTCTCTGTTTCATGGAAACATGGCTCTCTCGGGATATGTTGTCGGAATTGGTTCAGCCACCGGGCTTCTCCATGCATCGCACCGACAGAGATAAACACCTCTCTGGGAAGAGGAAGGGCGGGGGTGTATGCTTCATGATTAACAACTTATGGTGTAATCATAACATACAAGGAACTCAAGTACTTCTGCTCACCCGACCTAGAATTCCTTACAATCAAATGCCAGCCATTTTACCTACCAAGAGAATTCTCGTCAGTTATAGTCACAGCTGTGTACATTCTATCAAGGCACAAGGCGAGTTTTAAAGGCAGACACAGGAGGAAGATGGTTGGAGTCTTACAATGTTTAATAATCCAAAGGGGTAGGCAAGAGAATGGTCATGGACAGGCAAAAAAGGTCAAAACCAGATCAGAGTCCAGGAGGTACAGAGTGGCAGACAGGCTCGTGGTCAAGGCAGGCAGAATGGTCAGGCAGGCGGGTACAGAGTCCAGAAACAGGCAAGGATCAAAACCGGGAGGACTAGACAAAGTAGAATAGGAAAAGGACTACAGGAAAATCATACTGGTTGACTTGACTAAAAATACAAGACGAACTGGCACAGAGAGACAGGAAACACAGGGATAAATACACTGGGGAAAATAAGCGACACCTGGAGGTGGTGGTGACAATCACAGGAACAGGTGAAACAGATCAGGGCTTGACACATTCCCCCTCAAGCAGACACCAAGACGGCCCTCAAGGAACTTCACTGTACTCTATGTAAACTGGAAACCAAATATCCTGAGGCTGCATTTATTGTAGCTGGGGTTTTAACAAAGCAAATTTGAGAACAAGGCTACCTAAATTCTATCACCATATTGTATGCACCACACGCATGGGCAATACACTCGACCACTGCTACTCTAACTTCCGCGATGCATACAAAGCCCTCCCCCGCCCTCCCTTCGGCAAATCCGACCACGACGCCATCTTGCTCCTACCGTCTTATAGGCAGAAACTCAAACAGGATGTACCAGTGACGAGAACCATTCAATGTTGGTCTGACCAATCGGAAGCCACACTTCAAAATTGTTTTTATCACGCGGACTGGAATATGTTCCTGTCAGCCTCAGACAACAACATCAACCTATACACTACCTCGGTGAGTGTGTTTATAAAGAAGTGCATTGGAGATGTTGGTGCATTGGAGACCGTGTATGGATGGCGGCATTCGCGCAAAACTGAAAGCACGAACCACTGCGTTTAACCATGGAAAGAGTTCTGGGAATGTGGCTGAAAATAATCAGTGTAGTTATTCAATCCGCAAGGCAATCAAACAAGCGACATGCCGGTACAGGGACAAGGTGGAGTCACAATTCAACGGCTCAGACACGAGACGTATGTGGCAGGGTCTACAGGAAATCACGGACTACAAAAAGAAAACCAGCCATGTCACGGACACTGACGTCATTCTTACAGACAAACGAAACACCTTCTATGCCCACTTTGAGGATAATACAGTGCCACCGCCGTGGCCCGCTGACAAGGACTGTGCCCCCCCCCCCTCCTTCTCCGTGGCCGAAGTGAGTAAATCATTTAAATGTGTTAACACTTGCAAGGCTGCTGGCCCAGACGGCATCTATAGCCTCGTTCTCAGAGCATGCGCAGACCAACTGGCTGGTGTGTTTACGGACATATTAAAACGCTCTCTATCCCAGTCTGTTGTCCCCACATGCTTCAAGATGGCTACCATTGTTCCTATACCCAAGAAGGCAAAGATAACTGAACTAAATGACTACTGCCCCGTAGCTCTCACTTCTGTCATCATGAAGTGCTTTGAGAGACTAGTCAAGGATCATATCACCTCTACCTTACCGGCCACCCAAGACCTACTTCGGTTTGCATACCGCCCCAATAGGTCCACAGATGACGCAATCGCCATCACACTGCACACTAACATATTCCATCTGGACAAAAGTAATACCTATGTAAGAATGCTGTTCATTGACTACAGCTCAGCATTCAACACCATAGAACCCCCAAGCTGATCATCAAGCTGGAGGCCTTAAGTCTCAACCCTGCCCTGTGCAATTGGGTCCTGGACTTTGTGACGGGCTGCCCTCAGGTGGTGAAGGTAGGAAACAACATCTCCATTTTGCTGACCCTCAACACTGGGGCACCACAAGGGTGCGTGCTCTGCCCCCTCCTGTACTCCTTGTTCACCCACGACTGCGTGGCCATGCATGCCTCCAACTCAATCATCAAGTTTGCAGACAACACAAAAGTAGTGAGCTTGATTACCAACAACGACGAGACAGCCTACAGGGAGGAGGTAAGGGCACTCGGAGTGTGGTGTCAGGAAAACATCCTCTCTCTCAACTTCAACAAAAAAAAGGAGATGATCGTGGACTTCAGGAAACAGCAGAGGGAGCACCCCCCATCCCCATCGAAAGGACAGAAGTGGAGAAGGTGGAAAGTTTTAATTTCCTCTATGTACACATCACAGACAAACTGAATGGTCCACCCACACAGAAAGTGTAGTGAAGAAGGTGCAACAGTGCCTCTTCAACCTCAGGAGGCTGAAGAAATGTGGCTTGTCACCCAAAACCCTGACCAGCTTTTACAGATGCACAATCGAGAGCATCCTGTTGGGCTGTATCACAGCCTAGTACGGCAACTGCACTACCCTCAACCAAAAGGCTCTCCAGAGGGTGGTGCGGTCTGCACAACGTATCACTGGGGGCGAACTACCTCTCCATGACACCTACAGCACCCGATGTCACAGGAAGGCCAAAAAGATCATCAAGGACAACAACCACCCGAACCACTGCCTGTTCACACCGCTGCCATCCAGAAGGTAAGGTCAGTACAGTTGCATCAAAGCTGGGACCGAGAGACTGAAAAACAGCTTCTATCTCAAGGCCATCAGACTGCTAAACAGCAATCACTAACTCAGAGAGGCTGCTGCCTACATTGAGACCCAATCTCTGGCCACTTTAATACATGGATCACTAGTCACTTTAAACAATACAACTTGAAATAAAGCCACTTTAATAGTGTTTACATATCTTGCATTACTCATATCACATGTATATACTGTATTTTATACCATCTATTGCACCTTGCCTATGCCGCTCGGCCATCGCTCATCCATATACTTAGCAAAAAAACTCAGCAAAAGAAGAAACGTCCTCTCACTGTCAACTGCGTTTGTTTTCAGACAACTTAACAAGTTTAAATATTTGTATGAACATAACAAGATTCAACAACTGAGACATAAACTGAACAAGTTCCACGGACATGTGACTAACATACATGGAATAATGTGTCCCTGAACAAAGGAGGGGTCAAAATCACAAGTAACAGTAAGTATCTGGTGTGGCCACCAGCTGCATTAAGTACTGCAGTGCATCTTCTCCTCATGGACTGGACCAGATTTGCCAGTTCTTGCTGTGAGATGTTACCCCACTCTACCACCAAGGCACCTGCAACTCTCCGAACATTTATGGGGGAAATGGCACTAGCCCTCACCCTAAAATCCAACAGGTCCCAGATGTGCTCAATGGGATTGAGATCTGGGCTCTTTGCTGGCCATGGCAGAACACTGACATTCCTGTCTTGCAGGAAATCACGCACAGAACGAGCAGTATGGCTGGTGGCATTGTCATGCTGGAGGGTCATGTCAGGATGAGCCTGCAGGAAGGGTACCACATGAGGCAGGACGATGTTTTCCCTGTAACGCACAGCGTTGAGATTGCCTGCAATGACAACAAGCTTAGTCAGATGATGCTGTGAGACACCGCCCTAGACCATGACGGACCCTCCACCTCCAAACTGATCCCGCTCCAGAGTACAGGCCTCGGTGTAACACTCATTCCTTCGACGATAAACGCGAATCTGACCATCACCCCTGGTGAGACAAAACCGGTACTCGTCAGTGAAGAGCACTTCTTGCCAGTCCTGTCTGGTCCAGCGACGGTGGGTTTGTGCCCGTAGGCGACGTTGTTGCCGGTGATGTCTGGTGAGGACCTGCCTTACAACAGGCCTACAAGCCCTCAGTCCAGCCTCTCTCAGCCTATTGAGGAGAGTCTCTGAGCACTGATGGAGGGATTGTGCGTTCCTGGTGTAACTCGGCAGTTGTTGTTGCCACCCTGTACCTGTCCCGCAGGTGTGATGTTCGGATGTACCGATCCTGTGCAGGTGTTGTTACACGTGGTCTGTCACTGCGAGAACAATCAGCAGTCCGGCCTGTAGCGCTGTCTTCTCACAGTACGGACATTGCAATTTATTGCCCAGGCCACATCTGCAGTCCTCATGCCTCCTTGCACCATGCACATTCACGCAGATGAGCAGGGACCCTGGGCATCTTTCTTTTTGAGTTTTTCAGGGTCAGTAGAAAGGCCTCTTTTTAGTGTCCTAAATTTTCATAACTGTGACCTTAATTGCCTACCTTCTTTAAGCCGTTAGTGTCTTAACGACCGTTCCACAGGTGCATGTTCATGAATTGTTTATCGTTCTTTGAACAAGCATGAGAAACAGTGTTTAAACCCTTTACAATGAAGATCTATGAAGTTATTTGGATTTTTACAAATTATCTTTGAAAGACACAGTCCTGAAAAAGGGACGTTTATTTTTATGCTGAGATCATGTACATATTCCCATTCACCTCTTTAGATTTGTGTGTATTAGGAGTTGTTGGGGAATTATTAGATTACTTGTTAGATATTACTACACTGTCGGAACTAGAAGCACAAGCATTTCTCTTCAGACGCATTAACATCTGTTAACCATGTGTATGTGACCAATACAATTTGATGTGAATTTGATTTGGACGTTCCTCCTCTCATCATCCTACCATCTCCATGTGTGCACTGCAAAATAGAAGACATGTTAATAATAAATTCAACATCACAAGAAGCATCATGAATCAACCGAAAATGGGCCAGATGATGAGGAACCTTGCAGAGGAGATGGACCACTGGCGTGACCTTAATACGGCAGGATAAAATATTTGCTGTACATTATTCATATCTGCCATTGTCATTTCCTAAATGAATAAAATTTATGATAACCAAAAACGTATCTGAGTAAATTATTACTGACCTCTGTCACACACACAGCAACAAAACGAATAATCACATGCTGATGCTAACGCTTCTCTCCCCATGTCTGAGAGAGAGAAATAATTCACTATTTTCTACCTCAAACAGATGTCCTGCAAAGCGTTGTTTATCAGGTCTATCATGTTCTTGTGTATCTGTTTTGTTTGGACCGAGTAGGGGTAGATGTACAGTACCAGTCAAAAGTTTGGACACACATACTCATTCAAGGGGTTTTCTTTATTTTTTACGATTTTCTACATTGTTGAATAATAGTGAAGACATTAAACTATGTGGCTCAGTTGGTAGAGCATGGCGCATGCAACGCCAGGGTTGTGGGTTCATTCCCCACGGGGGGACCAGGATGAATATGTATGAACTTTCCAATTTGTAAGTCGCTCTGGATAAGAGCGTCTGCTAAATGACTTAAATGTAAATGTAATAACATATGGAATCATGTAGTAACCAAAAAAGTGTTAAACAAATCAAAATGTTATATTTTAGATTCTTCAAAGTAGCCACCCTTTGCCTTGATGACAGCTTTGCACACTTGGCATTCTCTTAACCAGCTTCATGAGGTAGTCACCTGGAATACATTTCATTTAACATGTGTGCCTTGTTAAAAGTTAATTTGTGGAATTTCTTTGAGCCAATCAGTTGTGTTGTGACAAGGTAGGTGTGGTATACAGAAGATTGTCCTATTTGGTAAAAGACCAAGTCCATATTATGGCAAGAACAGCTCAAATAAGCAAAGAAAAATGACAGTTCATCATTACTTTAAGACATGAAGGTCAGTCAATCCGGAAAATAACTTTGAAAGTTTATTCAAGTGCAGTCGCAAAAACCATCAAGCGCTATGATGAAACTGGCTCTCATGAGGACCCCCACAGGAAAGGAAGACCCCGAGTTACCTCAGCTGCAGAGGATAAGTTCATTCGAGTTACCAGCCTCAGAAATTGCAGCCCAAATAAATGCTTCACAGAGTTCAAGTAACAGACACATCTCAACATCAACTGTTAAGAGGAGACAGTATGAATCAGGCATTCATGGTCTAATTGCTGCAAAGAAATCACTAATGAAGGATACCAATAATAAGAAGATACTTTCTTGGGCTCAGAAACACGAGCAATGGACATTAGACTGGTGGAAATCTGTCCTTTGGGCTGATGTGTCCAAATATGAGATTTTTGGTTCCAACTGCCTTGTCTTTTTGCAACGCAGAGTAGGTGAACGGATGATCTCCGCATGTGTGGTTCCCATCGTGAAGCATGAAGAAGGAGGTGTGATGGTGTGGGGGTGCTTTGCTGGTGACACTGTCTGTGATTTATTTAGAATTCAAGGCGCACTTAACCAGCATGGGTACCACAGCATTCTGCACCGATACGTTATCTCATCTGGTTTGCGCTTCGTGGGACTATCATTTGTTTTTCAAAAGGACAATGACCCAACACACCTCCAGGCTGTGTAAGGACTATTTTACCAAGAAGGTGAGGGATGGAGTGCTGCATCAGATGACCTGGCATCCACAATCACCCGACTTCAACCCAATGGAGATGGTTTGGGATGAGTTGGACCGCAGAGTGAAGGAAAAGCAGCCAACAAGTGCTCAGCATATGTGGGAACTCCAACACTGTTGAAAAAGCATTCCAGGTGAAGCTAGGTGAGAGAATGCCAAGAGTGTGCAAAGCTGTCATCAAGGAAAAGGGTGGCTACTTTGAAGAATCTCAAATGTATTTAGTTTTGTTTAACAATGTTTTGGTTACTACATGATTCCATGTGTTTTTTCATAGTTTTGATGTCTTCCTTATTCTACAATATAGAAAATAGTAAAAGAAAGAAACCCCTTGAATGAGTAGGTGTGTCCAAACTTTTGACTGGTACTGTACATTGAGGCCTTCCTGGTTGCCCATCTTTGACACATCTGGCAACCTCCTGTCAGTAGTTCCTAAGATCTTTGGATGGCCCCCAGTGCACCATGTGCCTTATGTCATAAACCTGTATCCCAAGTTTAAAAGCCACTGTAGCAATAACACAGTGGATGGTGTGGTCTTGCCTTGCAAATGTACACACTATCCTCTGCTGGTGTAAAGTACTACAGAAAAATACTTAAGTAGTTTTGGGGGGTATCTGTACTCTACGATTTACATTTTTGACCTTTTTACACCAATACATTTCACTGACACTCGAAAGTACTTGTTATATTTCGAATGCTCAGCCAGGACATACATATGGCCCAATAACACACCTGTCAATATAACGCGTTGTCATCCCTACTGCCTCTGATCTGGCAGACTCACTAAACACAAATACTGCATTTGTATCTTATGTCTGAGTGTTGGAGTGTGCCCCTGGCTGTCCGTAAAATCACATTTTCAGAGTCAATTGTTCCGTGTGTTTGGCTTAATATAAGGAAATTGATGTATAGCATTTACTTTGTAATCAAGTATGCCAATTGAGTAATGTACTGTATGTCACACCCTGATCTGTTTCACCTGTCTTTGTGATTGTCTCCACCCACCTCCAGGTGTCACCCGTTTTCCCCATTAGTCCCTGGGTATTTATTCCGGTGTTCCCTGTTTTCTGTTGCCAGTTCGTCATGTCAAGTAAACCATCGTGGTTTTCTGTGCTCTTGCTTTTTCTTATCTCTCTTTTGCTAGTCCTCCTGGATTTGACCCTTGCCTGCCTTGACTCTGAACCCGCCTGCCTGACCATACTGCCTGCCCTGACCTCGAGCCTGCCTGCCACTCAGTACCTCCTGGACACTGACCTTGTTTATGACCTTTTGCCTGTCCATTCTCTTGCCTGCCCCTTGGATTATATCAAATATCAGAGACTCAAACCATCTGCCTCCCGTGTCTGCGTCTGGGTCTCGCCTTGTGCCCTTATACTTTCACCAGCTTGCCGTAAACACGGGTCACAGATGTGACAGTCCTGCACACATTAAATAACTATTTTCAAAAATGTATACATCAACAGCATTGTAACTTATTAAAACAAAAGTGTGTTTATTGTAACTAATACTCTAATTAGACATATTTACACATTTTAGGTTAATAAATGACATGCTTTGCATTAAAGGGATACTTCGGGATTTTGGCAATGAGGCCCTTGACCTACTTCCCCAGAGTCAGATGAAGGTCTTCTGAAACATGACATGGTGTGTTGTAACACCACAATATGCAAAATGCATATACATGAAGCTATGCAAATATAGAAACAAGATAACAATATGAATGTCAAAAGTTGGATGCAATAACATGTGGCGTGGTAGGCCAGTGCTAGAATAGACTAAATGGTCAGTGGTTATTTAGTGTAGCATATAGCATGTGAGGTAAGCATCGAACAATATAAAATCTCCTAAAGCTAGTAGGCAAACAAACCAGCAGTATTAACAAAAAACTGCTTTAATTTGCATGAAAACAAGTGCACAAATGGTGCAAACAATGATATGTCAATAAACGATTACATTTAGCTCCAAGAAAACTGATCAGTGAATCAAGATGTCTGTTTAACTTGGACAACAAACATACAGTGTTTTGGTTTTTCCCTAGCACTACACAACTGATTCAAATAATCTACTAATCATCAAGCTTTGATAATTTTAATCAGCTGTGTAGTATAGGTCAATAAAACTAAATGTGCAACCTTTGGGAAACACTCTGCTACACAAAACAAATGTTCTTGTTGAGTGAATTCCTCTTCTGTTTCCTTGTTCAATGTAATAACATTTTGTACTCGCGTTGTCATTGACGCATACTTTCTTGGATTGTTTTTCAGAGTTTCACCTGATCATTTGGTGTGCTCTTTCTTGTCTGAGTGTCACGATCGTCGTAATGAGCGGACCAAGGCGCAGCGTGATTGAAGTTCCACATCTTTATTACGGTGAAACTTTAAATAAAAACAATAAACCAATAACGAAACGTGAAAGTAGTGGTGCACATGCACAAACACAAAACAATATCCCACAACCCAGGTGGGAACAATGGAGAACTTAGATATGATCCCCAATTAGAGACAACGATAATTCAGCTGCCTCTAATTGGGAACCATACCAAGCACACCAACATAGAAATAGGTTAACTAGAACACCCCCCTACTCACGCTCTGACGTAAACACCATAGAGAACCGAGGGCTCTCTATGATCAGGGCGTGGCAGTACCCCCCCAAAGGTGCGGACTCCAGCCGCAAAACCTGAAACCAAATGGGGAGGGTAGAGGGCGTGACTAGTGTCGGTGGCGGCTCCGGTGCGGGTCGTAGCCCCCACCCAGACCCCGGATCCGGCCATGGTGCCGGGCTGAACGCCGTGCCTGGACTGGGCATCTGCGCAGAGGGCCCTGGCCATGTAGCTGGGTTAGACGCCGCACCCGGACTGGGCACCGGCTCCGAGGAAGGCTCCGGCCATGGAGCTGGGTTGGACGCCGCGCCCGGACAGGGCACCGGCGCCGAGGAAGGCTCCTGCCCTGGAGCGGGACTGGACGCCGTACCTGGACTGGGCATCGGAGCAGAGGAAGGCTCCGGCCTTGGAACTGGACTGGACACCGTGCCTGGTCTGGGCATCGGCGTAGAGGAAAGCTCCTGCCCTGGAGCGGGACTGGACACCGTGCCTGGACTGGGCATCGGCGCAGAGGAAGGCTCCTTTCCTGGAGCGGGACTGGACAACGTGCCTGGACTGGGCATCGGCGCAGAGGAAGACTCCGGGCTGGGGAGACGCACTGGAGGCCTGGTGCATGGAGCCGGCACAGGTGGCACCGGACTGGTGACACGCACTTCAGGGAGAGTGCGGGGAGCTGGCACAGGACGTACCGGACTGGGGAGACGCACGGGAGGCCTGGTGCGTGGAGCCGGCACAGGACGTACCGGACTGGGGAGACGCACGGGAGGCCTGGTGCGTGGAGCCGGCACAGGTGGCACGCACTTCAGGGAGAGTGCGGGGAGCTGGCACAGGACGTACCGGACTGGGGAGATGCACTGGAGGCCTGGTGCGTGGAGCCGGCACAGGACGTACCGGACTGGGGAGACGCACTGGAGGCCTGGTGCGTGGAGCCGGCACAGGTGGCACGCACTTCAGGGAGAGTGCGGGGAGCTGGCACAGGACGTACCAGACTGGGGAGGCGCACTGGAGGCCTGGTGCGTGGAGCCGACACAGGTGGCACCAAACTGGTGACACGCACTTCAGGGCGAGTGCGGGGAGCTGGCACCGGACGTACCGGGCTGGGGAGATGCACTGGAGAATGCAGAATTCAGCAGAATGATTTAGCATCAAATGCGCAGATGCTACACTACATGACTGTTTTGCTAGCACAAACTGGAATATGTTCCGGGATTCATCCAATGGCATTGAGAAATACACCACCTCAGTCATCGGCTTCATCAATAAGTGGATCGATGACGTCAGTGACTGTACGTACATATCCAAAACAGAAGCCATGGATTAGAGGCAACATCCGCAGAGCTGGTTAGGCTGTTTTCATGTGACTGTGTTGCTGGCAACAATTTATTACGCTTTTTTTGAACGCTTTTTTTTGTCATGTTTAATGACCCCGGCCAAATTCAATAGGTGTTGAGCTTTCGTAAATTCATTATTCTGCGTGAGAGTGCTCTGAAATCAGAGTAGATAACTAGAATTAACAATGTCCATTGAAACACACAGCGACTATACCACTTAGCTATGAATGATGTGAATAATCAAGTCAATAAACGTTGGGTAGTTAGTTAGATAGCAGATAGTTAATATACTGCCTAACTAGCTAACATACAGTACCAGTACATACTGCTGTGTCACGCCCTGATCTGTTTCACCTGTCCTTGTGATTGTCTCCACCCCTTCCAGGTGTCGCTTATTTTCCCTGGTGTATTTATCCCTGTGTTTCCTGTCTCTCTGTGTCAGTTCGTCTTGTATGTGCAAGTCAACCAGAGTGGTTTTTCCTGTGCTCCTGCTTTTCTACTCTCTTTTACTAGTCTTCCCAGTTTTGACCATTCCCGCCTGCCTGACCATTCTGCCTGCCCTGACCTCGAGCCTGCCTGCCATTCTGTACCTCTGGAACTCTGAACTGGTTTTGACCTTTTGCCTGTTCACGACCATTCTCTTGCCTACCCCTTTTGGATTGTTAATAAACATCTTGGACTCTAACCATCTGCATCTGGGTCTCGCCTTGTGCCCTTATACTGCTGTAATGTTATGCGGTCCGTAAGGATAGTGTAGCTAACACATTGTCTGCCTACATAACGTGTAACTTATTTGAGAAGTCATTACTTTCTTACATTGCTCAACATTTTCTTAACATTTGTCATAATTATTTATAGTAATGAATTGTATCCGGTCTTGTCTGACTTCGGCTGCATATTTTCCCGCCATTTTCTTCAAATCTGAGAAAGTTATGGGCCCTAAAAGCACTTAAATAGTGTCCACTGCATGTATACTTTGTATTTAGGTGAATTTAGTGTGACTTTTGGCATACTAACTTTATCCATACTATGACCAATAAGCATACTATATACTCAATTCACTTCACAAATAGTATGGTTAGTGCGGTTAGCATGAATATTCATACACAGCTACAGTGACATACACTCTGAATTACCAAAAATTCTAAATCCCATATCACAGTCAGACCAACCCAAGCTGTACTGTGCAAGTAGGGTAATAGTAGGCCTTCTACTGAAATCAAATTTTATTTGTCACAGGTCTCTGACTTCCTTCCTGTAGGCTGACTCATCGTTGTCGGTGATCAGGCCTAACACTGTTGTGTCTTACCTGAAACCTGATACATACAAATATACAATATGACGTATTTGGCTCCTACAGTCATCCATAACAATTCCAGTTGAAAACAGTCTTCTTTTCAGTTTCATTATTTCTTCAAGCACAAAGGAAAATATCCAGTAATAAATGAGATAGATTAGTGTATGACATCTAATTGAAAAGGAGAATTTAATTAAAATCAATATGAGATCTCTTCAGTGGCATCAGTGACCTCAAACTGCGTTCTCCCATCCAAGGAGAATTGTATAACTTTGAAGCAAGATTTATAGCAATTCTTGTTTCACATCCAGCATTAGTTTAATGTGTTGAATACAGATATCTTGTGACATCAGTCTGAAGTGTTTACGTGTGTTCAAGATAAATGGTATCATGATTGCATGCCTTGACATTTTTGAACCAGATGCATAACTTAAAACCTGCCCATGGACTACCATACGCAGTGTGTAGCAGCAGTTCTCCCATGCTCCAATTTTGCATTTTCCTTTCAACTGTACAGACTGCCTAACTCAAACGATATGACAGTAGGCCTACATTCCATGTGAATAATGTGGAAACAGTCCCCACTACAGGCCAGAAGTCAAATCAGCCAAATCAGTGTTCATATTAGATCGCTGACATTGGTTTGAAAATAGCCGTTCCTCCTCTAGCGGCCCATGGAATAGACTAGAATGTTCCTTCACATTTTACAGCTAATTTCACATGGATGAGATGCAAATGCATTTGTGGCTTCATGCGCGAACCCAGGATTAATGAGCAACGTCGCAGGTTTAATAACACAGTGGCTCTAATACATTGTGTGATAAATGAAAGCCTCCCTTTAGTTTCTCCACCATCTCCATACAGCATGCCATGCCTGGTATGTATCTGTAGCAGGTGAAACACTGCACTGCCTCATGTTGAAGACAGCCTATCGGTGGACTGGACACATTAGCGTCAGTCAAACACACTGCTGGTTTGATAAATGGCCTCAACATGGATACGCACCTCGATAAGCTATAAGGCTGAAATATAGCTACACTATCAACAGACTGGGGGTAAAGCGGGGCTGTTTATATTTAAAGGGGGATATTTTTGTAATGTTTATTCAGAACCAAACATAGATTTAGCATTTACACTAGTAAGACTAGAGGAACAGTCGTCTCTATCCAGCTCAAAAGTCCATCAACAAGAGTTGTTGGACATGCAAGGAGCAAACTAAAAACTGTGGTTGTCATTGCATGCATGTTAAAGGGAATTCAGAAGGTAAATTAAAATAATTTATTTACACTACATGACCAAAAGTATGTGGACATCTGCTCGTCGAACATATCATTCCAAAATCATGGACATTAATATGGAGTTGGTCCTCCCTTTGCTGCTATAACAGTCTCCACTCTTCTGGGAAGGCTTTCCACTAGATGTTGAAACATTGCTGCGGGGACTTGCTTCCATTCAGCTTCAAGAGCATTAGTGAGGTTGGGCAATTAGGCCTGGCTCGCAGTCGGCGTTCCAATTCATCCCAAAGGTGTTTGATGTGGTTGAGGTTAGGGCTCTTTGCAGGCCAGTCAAGTTCTTCCACACAATCTCGACAAACTATTTCTGTATAGACCTCGCTTTGTGCACGGGAGCATTGTCATGCTGAGACAGGAAATGGCCTTCCTCAAACTGTTGCCACAACGTGGAAGCACAGAATCGTCTAGAAAGTCATTGTGCACTGTAGCATTAAGATTTTCCTTCACTGGAACTAAGGGGCCTAGCCTGAACCATGAAACACAGCCCCAGACCATTATTCCTCCTCCACCAAACTTTACAGTTGGCACTATTCATTGGGGCAGGTAGATTCTTCATTGTAAGACTCCAACCATCTGCCTCCTGTGTCTGCCAGATGGTGAAGCGTGATTAATCACTCCAGAGAACGTGTTTCCACTGCTCCAGAGTCCAAAGGCGGCGAGCTTTATACCACTCCAGCCGACGCTTGGCATTGCGCATGGTGATCTTAGGCTTGTGTGCAGTTGCTCAGCTATGGAAACCCATTTCAGGAAGCATCCGAAAAACAGTTATTGTGCTGACGTTGCTTCCAGAGGCATTTTGGAGTGAGTGTTGCAACTGAGGACAGAGGATTTGCATGCGTTGCATGCTTCAGCAGGATTTGTATGCGCTACGCGTTTCAGCACTCGTGGTCCCTTTCTGTGAGCTTGTGTGGCCTACTACTTCCCAGCTGAGCTGTTGTTGGTCCTAGACATTTCCACTTCACAATAACAGCACAGATTACCGGGGCAGCTCTAGCAGGGCAGAAATTTGACGAACTGACTTGTTGGAATGATGGCATCCTATGACGGTGCCACTTTGAAAGTCACTGAGCTCTTCAGTAAGGCCATTCTACTGCCAATGTTTGTCTATGGGGATTGCATGGCTGTGTGCTAGATTTTATATAGATTTTATACACCTGTCAGCAACGGGTGTAGCTGAAATATCCAAACCCACTAATTTGAAGGGGTGTCCACATACTTTTGTTTATATAGTGTATCTAGAGGAACTTATTCATCTGTAAAATCCAAAAGTTATCATAGACTGCGACTTGCCAAAGGCAAAATTATTTACTGCTGGCGAATTAACAAAGAACAGTGTTCACCACATCCCCTTTAGGACCATGTATTTCAATAAAGTTCCACTGAGGATTATGACTATATTGTCACATCCTGATCAGTTTCACCTGTCCTCGTTATTGTCTCCACCCCCCCAGGTGTCGGTTGTTTTCCCCAGTATATTTATCCCTGAGTTTCCTGTCTCTCTGTGCCAGTTCGTCTTGTATGTTTCCAAGTCAACCAGCGGTTTTCCTGTTATCCTGCTTTTTGCAATCTCCTTTTTCTTGTCCTCTCGGTTTTGACCCTTGCTTGTTTCTGGACTTTGTACCCGCCTACCTGACCATTCTGCCTGCGTTGACCACGAGCCTGTCTGCCACTCTGTACCTCCTGGACTCGGATCTGATTTGGACTTTTTTGCCTGTCTACGACCATTCTCTTGCCTGATTATTAAACATTGTAAGACTACAACCATCTGCCTCCTGTGTCTGCATTTGGGTCTGGCCTAGTGCCTTGATATATACAGTGGGCTCCAAAATTACTGGCACCCCTGACTGGCAATGCACAAACAATGGTTAAACAAATATAAACAATATAATTATAGAGATAAACTCAAAATACCAACATGTGAGAAATACTGTACTTTATTAACGTTTCAATGGAACCAACCAAAATCATTCAATTATTTAATACAAAATAAATGTAACCAAAATCAAGGTTTCATAATTATTGGCACTCCTCATTTAGTACTTAGTGCAACCACCTCTGGCAAGGTTAACAGCATGGAGTCTTTTCCTGTAATGTATGACGAGGTTAAGGAACACATTTGGAGGGATTTTGGACCATTCCTCTATGCAGATCCTTTCAAGATCCTTCACATTCTTGGGTTTGCGCTTATCAACTGCCCTCTTCCAATGTAATGTACTTGAGCTCATGAGGGTTATATGGGCACTGTTGAGACTTTACATAGGCAAGAAAAAAGTGTACTTCAAAGGCACCAGTGTATTGAGAGTCCACCCTTACAGCAAGCTCTGATGGTTGGATTACTTATAGGTCTAAGAAGTAGCTCAAGTAGGGTAGAACTAATGCATCTCTATCAAGAAGGATTTATTAATAAGGGTTATTTTTCTCAACACTACAGTCTGAAAGTGTTTTAAGTTCAGAGCTAAACTATATTTTGAAATCCTTGATCATCTATGCATCTCAACGTTATGGGCATTAGACATACTGTATGTCATCAAAAGGAAATCCCTCAGGAATTACAACTCTATTCTTTCATCATTGAGTCTAAAAAAAGAAACATCTCTTTACCCCATGTATTATTAATAGACTGCATCAAAGCCAGTGGCAATTAGGTTTGGTGGTGGATTTACTGCTACTATTCCTCTAATTTATTTTAAAATCACAATGTCCCTTTGCTGGATGATAAATGATTCAGTGCTTTAAAATATAAAACAAGCCTAGGGGTATTAATAAAATAAATAGCTGTGCAAACAGCTGAAGCAGCCTCTTTTCTTTCTGTTGCACCGCATTAAACATGCAGGGGACACATAGTACTCACATCAGTGAATTATGCGAGAGTGGGCATGGAAAGGCATATTATATTTGTATTTGAGCAGAGAGAGGTGCGTCAGGCTACTGTAGATCTCAGAGGACTCTAGAAGTACCTTAGACCAGCAGATGGCGCTGTAACAACAGTAAATAGGTATTACTGTACTGTGCTATACCGCCTTAGTCTAGGTGGGATGGGGGATGGATTCTAATCAAAGCAAAGGCAGATTAACACTGAAGGAGCTGCTGTCTTTGCATCCCAGTTTAACTGACGCCTCTCAACAGAAACCGAGTTTCAGAGTGCAAGAGACTACAAGAGCCAAATAAATACATATATATTTGTCACATGCACCGAATACAACTTACCGTGAAATGCTTACTTACAAGCCCTTAACCAACAATGCAGAGTAAGAAAATATTTGCTAACTAAAATAAAATAAGTAACATAGTAAAATAACAATAACGAGGCTATATACAGGGGGTACCAGTATCAAGTCAATGTTCGGGGGTACGGGTTAGTTAAGGTAAATTGAGGTAATATGTACATGTAGGTGGTGGTAAAGTGACAATGCATAGATAATAAACAGCGAGTAGCAGCAGTGTGAAAAAGGGGGTCAATGAAAATAGTCCGAGTAGCCTTTTGATTAACGGTTCATCAGTCTTATGGCTTGGGGGTATTTGAAGGGCAGACACAATGCTATTCAAGCTATTGGACTAGTTTTAAATAAGCATCATGAATATTTAACCTTACCCTGTCTTTGTGTAAAGGAATTAAAACAAATGCCAGCAATTCAGCTTATAAATGGTTCCCAGAACACCTGTTGTTAGCTAGTTTATGTTTTTAATTTCACCTTTATTTAACCAGGTAGGCTAGTTGAGAACAAGTTCTCATTTGCACCTGCGACCTGGCCAAGATAAAGCATAGCAGTTCGACATATACAACAACACAGAGTTACACATGGAATAAATAAAACATACAGTCAATAATACAGTAGAAAAAAAGGGGGAAAAAGTCTGCATACAGTGAGTGCAAATGAGGTAAGATAAGGGAGTTAAGGCAATAAATAGGCCATGGTGGCGAAGTAATTACAATATAGCAATTAAACACTGGAAAGGTAGATGTGCAGAAGATGAATGTGCAAGTAGAGATACTGGAGTGCAAAGGAGCAAGATTAATAAATAAATACAGTATGGGGATGAGGTAGTTGGATGGGCTGTTTACAGATTGGCTATATACAGGTGCAGAGATCTGTGAGCTGCTCTGACAGCTGGTGCTTAAAGCTAGTGAGGGAGATATGACCCTCCAGCTTCAGTGATTTTTGCAGTTCGTTCCAGTCATTGGCAGCAGAGAACTGGAAGGAGTTGCGGCCAAAGTATGAATTGGCTTTGGGGGTGACCAGTGAGATGTACCTGCTGGAGCCCGTGCTACGAGTGGGTGCTGCTATGGTGACCAGTGAGCTGAGATAAGGCGGGGCTTTACCTAGCAGAGACTTGTAGATAACCTGGAGCCAGTGGGTTTGGCGGCAAGAGTGAAACGAGGGTCAGCCAACGACAGCGTGCAAGTCGCAGTGGTGGATAGTATATGGGGCTTTAGTGACAAAACGGATGGCACTGTGATAGACTGCATCCAATTTGTTGAGTAGAGTGTTGAAGGCTCGTCAAAGACGAGGATAGGTAGGATGGTCAGTTTTACGAGGGTATGTTAGGCAGCATGAGTGAAGGATGCTTTGTTGCGAAATAGGAAACCGATTGTAGATTTAATTTTGGATTGGAAATGCTTAATGTGAGTTTGGAAGGACAGTTTACAGTCGTTATCCACATATTCTAAGTCAGAGCCGTCCAGAGTAGTGATGCTGGACGGGTGGGCAGGTGCGGGCAGTGATCGGTTGAAGAGCATGCATTTAGTTAAACTTGAATTTATGAGCAGTTGAAGGCCACGGAAGGAGAGTTGTATGGCATTGAAGCTCGCCTGGAGGTTATTTTCTTATGGCTGCAATCCCGGTAACGGGATCGATATGACAACAGCCAGTGAAAGTGCAGGGCGCCAAATTCAAACAACAGAAATCTCATAATTAAAATTCCTCAAACATACATGTGTCTTATATCATTTTAAAGGTAATCTTGTTGTTAATCCCACCAGTGTCCGATTTCAAATATGCTTTTCAGCGAAAGCACTACAAACGATTATGTTAGGTCACCAACCACAATAAGCACAGCCATTTTTCCAGCGAAAGATAGCAGTCACAAAAAGCAGAAATAGAGATAAAATTAATCACTAACCTTTGATGATCATCAGATGACACTCATAGGACTTCATGTTACACAATACATGCATGTTTTGTTTGATAAAGTTCATATTTTTTATAAAAAAATCTGAGTTTACATTGGCGCGTTACATTCACTAGTTCCAAAAACATCAAGTGATTTTGCATAGCCACATCGTTTCAAGAGAAATACTCATCATAAATGTAGATGATAATACAAGTTATACCCATGGAATTATAGATATACCTCTCCTTAATGCAGCCGCTGAGTCAGATTTAAAAAAACTTTACGGAAAAAGCTAACCATGCAATAATCTGAGACGGCGCTCAGAACAATGGCCAAATTAGCCGCCATGTTGGAGTCAACAGAAACCAGAAAATACATGATAAATGTTTCCTTACCTTTGATGAACTTCATCAGAATGCAGTCCTAGGAATCCCAGGTCCACAATAAATGCTTGATTTGTTCGATGTCCGTTATTTATGTCCAATTAGCTACTTTGGTTAGCGCGTTTGGTAAACAATTTCAAAATCACAAAGCGCGTCCACCATAGCGTGACGAAATGTCCAAAAGTCCCGTAACAGTCAGTAGAAACATGTCAAACGATGTATTGAATCAATCTTAAGAATGTTGTTAACATACATCTTGAATAACGTTCCAACCGGAGATTTACATTGACTTCAGTTGAGCGATGGAACGGAGCTGCCTCCCACGTGAACGCGCATGGTCAATGCGTGGTCACCTCATGGCTTTGGTTACTCATTCCTGTCTCCTTCGGCCCCCCCTTCACAGCAGAGTCATCAGACAAAGTTCTATTGACTGTTGACATCTAGTGGAAGCCGTAAGAAGTGAAAACTCATCCATATCTCGCTGTAATTTCAATGAGAGCTTGGTTGAAAAACTACCAGCCTCAGAAAAATTCCAAACAGGAAGTGGAACTTCTCAGGTTTTTGCCTGCCATATGAGTTCTGTTATACTCACAGACATAATTCAAACAGTTTTAGAAACTTCAGAGTGTTTTTTATCCAATACTAATAATAATATGCATATATTAGCAACTATGACTGAGGAGCAGGCCGTCTACTCTGGGCACCTCTGTGCACCTTTCATCCAAGCTACTCAATACTGCCCCTGCAGCCATAAGAAGTTAACACAGTGTCCAACGAAGGGCCAGAGTATACAGAATGGTGTCGTCTACGTAGAGGTGGATCAGAGAATCACCAGCAGCAAGAGTGACATCATTGATGTATACAGAGAAGATAGTCGGCCCGAGAATTGAACCCTGTGGCACCCCCATAGAGACTGCCAGAGGTCCGGACAACAGGCCCTCCGATTTGACACACTGAACTCTATCTGAGAAGTAGTTGGTAAACCAGGCGAGGCAATCATTTGAGAAACCAAGGCTGTTGAGTCTGCCAATAAGAATGTGGTGATTGACAGAGTCGAAAGCCATGGCCAGATTGATGAATACAGCTGCACAGTAATGTCTCTTATCGATGGCGGTTATGATATCATTTAGGACCTTGAGCGTGGCTGAGGTGATCCCATGACCAGCTCGGAAGCCAGATTGCATAGCGGAGAAGGTACGGTGGGATTCGAAATGGTCGGTGATCTGTTTGTTATCTTGGCTTTCGAAGACCTTAGAAAAGCTGGGTAGGATAGATATAGGTCTGTAGCAGTTTGGGTCTAGAGTGTCTCCCCCTTTGAAGAGGGGGATGACCGCGGCAGCTTTCCAATCTTTGGGAATCTCAGACGATACGAAAGAGAGGTTGAACAGGCTAGTGATAGGGGTTGCAACAATTTCGGCAGATAATTTTAGAAAGAGAGGGTCCAGATTGTCTAGCCCGGCTGATTTGTAGGGGTTCAGATTTTGCAGCTCTTTCAGAACATCAGCTATCTGGATTTGGGTGAAGGAGAAATCGGTTTTTTTTTGGGCGAGTTGCTGTGGGGAGTGCAGGGCAGTTGACCGGGTAGGGGTAGCCAGGTGGATAGCATGGCCAGCCGTAGAAAAATGCTTATTAAAATTCTCAATTATAGAGGATTTATAGGTGGTGACAGTTTCCTACCATCAGTGCAGTGGGCAACTGGGAGGAGGTGCTCTTATTCTCCATGTTTTACAGTTTCCCACAACTGTTTTGAGTTGGTGCTACAGGATGCAAATTTCTGTTTGAAAAAGCTAGCCTTAGCTTTCCTAACTGCCTGTGTATATTGGTTCCTAACTTCCCTGAAAAGTTGCATATCACGGGGGCTATTCGATGCTAATGCAGAACGCCACAGGATGTTTTTGTGCTGGTCAAGGGCAGTCAGGTCTGGAGAGAACCAAGGGCTATATCTGTTCCTGGTTCTACATTTTTTGAAAGGGGCATGCTTATTTAAGATGGTGAGGAAGGCACTTTTAAAGAATGACCAGGCATCCTCTACTGACGAGATGAGGTCAATATCCTTCCAGGATACCCGGGCCAGGTCGATTAGAAAGGCCTGCTCTCTGAAGTGTTTTAGGGAGCGTTTGACAGTGATGAGGGATGGTCGTTTGACCGCGGACCCATTACGGATGCAGGCAATAAGGCAGTGATTGCTGAGATCTTGGTTGAAAACAGCAGAGGTGTATTTGGAGGGCAAGTTGGTTACAATGATATCTATAACGGTGCCCGTGTTTATAGATTTGGGGTTGTACCTGGTAGGTTCATTGATCATTTGTGTGAGATTCAGGGAATCTAGCTTAGATTGTAGGATGGCCGGGGTGTTAAGCATGTCCCGGTTTAGGTCACCTAGCAGCACGAGCTCTGTAGATAGATGGGGGGGCAATCAGTTCACATATGGTGTCCAGGGCACAGCTGGGGGCAGAGGGTGGCCTATAGCAAGCGGCAACGATGAGAGGCTTGTTTCTGGAAAGGTGGATTTTTAAAAGCTCGAATTGTTTGGGTACAGAACTGGATAGTAAGACAAAACTCTGCAGGCTGTAGATTGCAACTCCGCCCCCTTTGGCAGTTCTATCTTGTCGGAAAATGTTATAGTTAGGGATGGAAATTACAGGGTTTTTGGTAGTCTTCCTGAGCCAGGATTCAGACACGGCTAGGACATCTGGGTTGGCAGAGTGTGCCAGGGCAGTGAATAAAACAAACTTAAGGAGCAGGCTTCTAATGTTAACATGAATGAAACCAAGGCTTTTACGGTTACAGAAGTCAACAAATGATAGCGCCTGGGGAATGTGAGTGGAGCTAGGCACTGCAGGGCCTGGGTTAACCTCCACATCACCAGAGGAACAGAGGAGAAGTAGGATAAGGGTACGGCTAAAGGCTAAAAGAACTGAACGCCTAATACGTTCAGAACAGAGAGTAAAAGGAACAGATTTCTGGGAGCGGAAAAAAAGATTCAAGGCATAATGTACAGACAAAGGTATGGTAGGATGTGAATGCAGTGAGGGTAAACCTGTGCATAGAGTGACGATGAAAGAGATATTGTCTCTAGGAATATCATTTAAACCAGGTGATGTCACCGAATGTGTTGGAGGTGGAATGAAAGTGTTTCATAAGGCGTATTGAGCAGGGCTAGAGGCTCTACAGTCAAATAAGGCAATAAATACTAACCAAAACAGCAATGGACAAGGCATATTGACGTTAGGGAGAGGCATGCGTAGCCGAGTAATCATGGGAGTCCAGCGAATGGCTTCAGACAGCTAGAGGGCCGCAGCTAGCAGAAGGGCCTTAGAAGGACATCGCGACGGAAGAAAGTCTGTTGTGGCCCCCTCGTGCTGAATATGTTGGCAGATGGATCAGCAGGGCTCCGTGTGGTAAACCAGGCCAATTGGCAAAATAGGTATAGTGGCCAAAGAATTTGTCCGATGGATCTCTTAAGCTAACAGTCCAGTGTGCTCTAGACAGCTAACGTTAGCGGGCCAGTTTGAGTACCCCCTCGAGCAGATTTTGTCAGTAGTCCAGTTGTGAAGGATCAGCGGGGTTCCGTGCCCCGTACCGGCAGTAGAAGGGGGTCCGGGCCAGTTGGCAAAAAGGGTATTATAGCCCAGGAGTGGCTGTTGGGCTTCTTCTGCTAGCCGGGATATGAGCCTAGCTCCAGGCTAATTGGTGCTAGCTTCGGGACAGGGACGTCACGTTAAACCAGGAATAGTCACTTTGGTTGCAGCTAGCTAGCTGTGGTGATCCAGGTGAAAAGGTTCAGAGCTTGCGGTAGGAAGCCGGGATATGGAGAGATGATAGGTCCGGTATGCTCTGTTTTGAATCGCGTTGTACAAACTGGCGAGAGCTTTCCGAGCTAAAGGTTAGCTGATGATCGCTAGCAGTGGTTATCTGACTAATTAGCTAGTTAGCTGGCTAGTTTCTGTTGGGGAGTAACTGTTCGGAGGTGGATAAGAATACTTTAGAAGAGACAGATCCACACTACATTGGGTGAGGCGGGTTGCAGGAGAATATTTTGAAGTTGAGATTTAGAAAAATACAAAAGATATATAGAGATATATACATGGCACACGACTGTTTTTGTGACAGAATTATAACTCTATCACTCACATGTATTTATAAAGACCTTCTTACATCAGCTGATGTCACAAACCCAGCCTAAAACCCCAAACAGCAACCAATGGAGGTGTAGAAGCACGGTGGCTAGGAAAAACTCCCTAGAAAAGCCAGAACCTAGGAAGAAACCTAGAGAGGAACCAGGCTATGAGGGGTGGCCAGTCCTCTTCTGGCTGTGCCGGATGGAGATTATAACAGAACATGGCCAAGATGTTCAAATGGTCATAGATGACCAGCAGGGTAAAATAATAATAATCACAGTGGTTGTCGAGGGTGCAACAGGTCAGCACCTCAGGAGTAAATGTCAGTTGGCTTTTCATAGCCGATCATTCAGAGAATCTCTACTGCTCCTGCTGTCTCTAGAGAGTTGAAAACAGCAGATCTGGGACAGGTAGCACGCCCGGTGAACAGGTCAGGGTTCCATAGCCGCAGGCAGAACAGTTGATACTGGAGCAGCAGCACGGCCAGGTGGACTGGGGACAGCAAGGAGTCATCAGGCCAGGTAGTCCTGAGGCATGGTCCTAGGGCTCAGGTCCTCCGAGAGAGAGAAAGAAAGAGAGAGAGAAAGAGAGAAAAAGAAAGAGAATTAGAGAGAGCATACTTAAATTCACATCGGATAAGGCAGGAGAAATACTCCAGATATAACAGACTGACCCTAGCCCCCCGACACATAAACTACTGCAGCATAAATACTGGAGGCTGAGACAGGAGGGGTCGGGAGACACTGTGGCCCCGTCCGACGATACCCCCGGACAGGGCCTAACAGGAAGGATATAACCCCACCCACTTTGCCAAAGCACAGCCCCCACACCGCTAGAGGGATATCTTCAACCACCAACTTACCATCCTGAGACAATGTCGAATATAGCCCACAAAGATCTCCGCCACGGCACAACCCAAGGGGGGGCGCCAACCCGGACAAGAAGATCACGTCAGTGACTCAACCCATTCAAGTGATGCACCCTTCCTAGGGACGGCATGGAAGAGTACCAGAAAGCCAGTGACTCAGCCCCTGTAATAGGGTTAGAGGCAGAGAATCCCAGTGGAGAGAGGGGAACCGGCCAGGCAAAGACAGCAAGGGCGGTTCGTTGTTCCAGTGCCTTTCCGTTCACCTTCACGCTCCTGGGCCAGACAACACTCAATCATAGGACCTACTGAAGAGATGAGTCTTCAATAAAGACTTAGAGTTTGAGACCGAGTCTACGTCTCTCACATGGATAGGCAGACCATTCCATAAAAATGGAGCTCTATAGGAGAAAGCCCTGACTCCAGCTGTTTGCTTAGAAATTGTAGGGACAGTAAGGAGGCCTGCGTCTTGTGACGGTAGCGTACGTGTTGATATGTACAGCAGGACCAAATCGGAAAATAGGTAGGAGCAAGCCCATGTAATGCTTTGTAGGTTAGCAGTAAAACCTTGAAATCAGCCCTTGACTTATTGAACATTCCTAGGCCGAATCCAAGGCAATCAAATTCCTCATTCACCTAACATGCACAGAGGAAGCCTGCAGAATCGAAGCATTTATAAGGAGTCATGTATCCATTACTGTGAGTGTGGTTGCCTTGTTGACAAGTCAGGTGACAGGTTGAGGAGCTTTGAAATTATATTTGTGTACATAGACTTCACAGCGTGCCGTTGTGCACCTGCAGAGACTTGAGGGCTGGAAGAATAATTGCTTCACACTCCTAACCTTTGTTGGAATTAAGGCAATAAAAGTATGAGGCACCGTAAAGTTCATGCACCGCCTGGAATTAGCCCGTATTCCAATTTTGCTTCGGATCCTGACTCCTGCTGTTTAGAGTCAGGCAGGGTCATATCCACCTCTCTCTCTCTCTCTCTCTCTCTCTTGTGCATGACACAAGTACTTTTTCCAACAATTGTTTACAGATAGATTATTTCATTTATAATTCACGGTATAACAATTCCAGTGGGTCAGAAGTTTACATACACTAAGTTGACTGAGCCTTTAAATAGCTTGGAAAATTCCAGAAAATTATGTCAATGCTTTAGAAGCTTCTGATAGACTAATTGACATCATTTGAGCCAATTGGAAGTGTATTTCAAGGCCTACCTTCAAACAGTGCCTCTTTGCTTGACATCATGGGAAAATCAAAAGAAATCAGCCAAGACCTCATTAAAAAAATTGTAGACCTCCGCAAGTCTGGTTCATCCTTGGAAGCAATTTCCAAACGCCTGAAGGTACCCCGTTCATCTGTACAAACAATAGTATGCAAGTATAAACACCATGGGACCACGCAGCCGGCATACCGCTCAGGAAGGAGATGCGTTCTGTCTTCTAGAGATGAACGTACTTTGTTGTGAAAAGTGCAAATCAATCCCAGAACAACAGCAAAGGACCTTGTGAAGATGCTGGAGGAAACAGGTACAAAAGTATCTATATCCAGAGTAAAACGAGTCCTATATCGACATAACCTGAAAGGTCGCTCAGCAAGGAAGAAGCCACTGCTCCAAAACCGCCATAAAAAAGTCAGACTACGGTTTGCAACTGCACATGATCAGATTGTACTTTTTGGAGAGATGTCCTTTGGTCTGATGAAACAAAAATAGAACTGTTTGGCCATAATGACCACTGTTATGTTTGGAGTAAAAAGGGGGAAGCTTGCAAGCCGAAGAACACCATCCCATCTATGAAGCACGGGGGTGGCAGCATCATGTTGTGGGGGTGCTTTGCTGCAAGAGAAACTGGTGCACTTCATAAAATAGATGGCATCATGAGGAGGTAAAATGATGTGGATATATGGAAGCAACATCTCAAGACATCAGTCAGGAAGTTAAAGCTTGGTCGCAAATGGGTCTTCCAAATGGACAATGACCCAAAGCATACTTCCAAAGTTGTAGCAAAATAGCTTAAGGACAACAAAGTCAAGGTATTGGAGTGGACATCACAAAGCCCTGACCTCAATCCTATAGAAAATGTGTGAGTAGAACTGAAAAAGCATGTGCGAGCAAGGAGGCCTACAAACCTGACTCAGTTACACCAGCTCTGTCAGAAGGAATGGGCTAAAATTCATCCAACTAATTGTGGGAAGCTTGTGGAAGGCTACCCAAAATGTTTGACCCAAGTTAAACAATTTAAAGGCAATGCTACCAAATACTAATTGAGTGTATGTAAACTTCTGACCCACTGGGAATGTGATGAAAGAAATAAAAGCTGAAATAAATCATTCTCTCTACTATTATTCTGACATTTCACATTCTTAAAATAAAGTGGTTATCCTAACTGACCTAAGTGTAACGACGGGTGAGTGAAATGAGTGAGAAGTCAACTGCAGAGAGCGAAATGTACGGGAAAACGCTTTAATGTCCTTCAAAAACGTAAAAGGTCCAAACATGGGTGAATGCCCAAAACACTGGCGCTAAACAAACCCCAAACCTTGTTACAAACACCGGACAGCGAAAAACCCAAAACAAGACACGATACATCACCAAACGTAACAACCAATAAGCCCGCACAAACACTAGCGGGCAAAACTAAACTAAATAGCACCCTTCCCAAAACCCCAACAAGGAACAGGTGAAAACAATTAGACAGACATAAACGAAAAGGAAAAAGGGATCGGTGGCAGCTAGTAGACCGGCGACGACGACCGCCGAGCGCCACCCGAACAGGAAGGGGAGCCACCTTCGGTGGTATTCGTGACACTAAGACAGGGAATTTTTACTAGGATTAAATGTCAGGAATTGTGTAAAATGGAGTTTAAATGTATTTGGCTAAGGTGTATGTAAACTTCTGACTTCAACTATGAATATATATATATATATATATACAGTGCTTCATGAAAGTATTCAGACCCCTTGACTTTTTCCACATATTGTTGGGTTACAGTCTAATTCTAAAATTGATTAAATGTTTTTTTCCCTCCGCAATCTACACACAATACCCCGTAATTACAATGCAAAAACGGTTCTTTTTTTAATTTTAGCAAAATAAATAAATGGAAATATCACGTTTACATAAGTATTCAGACCCTTTACTCAGTACTTTGTTCAAGCACATTTGCCAGCGATTCCAGCCTCCAGTCTTCTTGGGTATGATGCTAAAAGCTTGGCACACCTATATTTGGGGAGTTTCTCCCATTCTTCTCTGCAGATCCCCTCAAGGTCTCTCAGGTTGGATGGGGGGGCGTTGCTGCACAGCTATTTTCAGGTCTTTCCAGAGATGTTTGCTCGGGCTCAAGTCCGGGCTCTGGCTGGGCCACTCAAGTACATTCAGAGACTTGTCCAGAAGGCTATAGGCTTGGCACATCTAGACACTGGGACTTTTCCCCATTCTTCAAGGCAAAACTGGTCCAACTCCTTCAAGTTGGATGGGTTCTGCTGGTGTACAGAAATCTTTAAGTCATACCACAGCTTCTCAATTGGATTGAGGTCTGGGCTTTGACTAGGTCATTCCAAGACATTTTAATGTTTCCTCTTAATAAACCACTCAAGTGTTGCTTTAGCAGTATGCTTAGGGTCATTGTCTTGCTGGAAGGTGAACCTCCATCCCAGTCTCAAATCTCTGGAAGACAAACAGGTTTCCCTCAAGAATTTACCTGAATTTAGCACCATCCATCATTCCTTCAATTCTGACCAGTTTCCCAGTCCCTGCCGATGAAAAACATCCCCACAGTGAAGCATGGTGGTGGCAGCATCATGCTGTGGGATGGTGTTCTCGGGGTGATGAGAGGTGTTGGGTTTGCGCCAGACGTAGTGTTTTCCTTAATGGCCAAAATGCTACATTTTAGTCTCGTCTGACCAGAGTACCTTCTTCCATATGTTTGGGGAGTCTCCCACATGCCTTTTGGTGAACACCAAACGTGTTTGCTTATTTTTTTCTTTAAGCAATGGCTTTTTTCTGGCCACTCTTCCGTAAAGCCCAACTCTGTGGCGTGTACGGCTCAAAGTGGTCCTATGGACAGATACTCCAATATCCGGTGTGGAGCTTTGCAGCTCCTTCAGGGTTATCTTTGGTCTCTTTGTTGCCTCTCTGATGAATGCCCTCCTTCCCTGGTCTGTGAGTTTTGGTGGGTGGTCCTCTCCTGGAAGGTTTGTTGTGGTGCCATATTCTTACATTTTTTTAATAATGGATTTAATGGTGCTCCGTGGGATGTTCAAAGTTTCAGATATTTTTTTATAACTCAACCCTGATCTGTACAGCTCCACAACTTTGTACCTGGCAAGTTTGGAGAGCTCCTTGGTCTTCATAGTGCCGCTTGCTTGGTGGTGCCCCTTGCTTAGTGGTGTTGCAGACTCTGGGGCCTTTCAGAACAGGTGTATATATACTGAGATCATGTGACACTTAGATTGCACACAGGTGGACTTTATTTAATTAATTATGTGACTTCTGAAGGTAATAGGTTGCGCCAGATCTTATTCAGGGCTTCATAGCTAAGTTGGTGAACGTATATGCACGTACCACTTTTCAGGCAATTCTTTTTTGAATTTTTTGAAACAAGTTATTTTTTATTTTCACTTCACCAATTTTGACTATTTTGTGTACATCCATTACACTTATATTACAGGTTGTAATGCAACAAAATAGGAAAAACACCAAAGGGGGATGAATACTTTTGCAAGGCACTGTAGTTGTCTTTTGGCTCCAAACGGGCTGTCATGTGTCTTTAACTGAGGAGTGGCTTCCGTATGGCCACTATACCATAAGGCCTGATTGGTGGAGTGCTGCAGAGAAGGTTGTCCTTCTGGAAGGTTCTCCCATCTCCACAGAATAACTATTTTTCGCTTTGTCATTATGAGGGATTGTTTGCAAATTGCTGAGGATTTTATTTTATTTGATACATTTTAATATAAGGCTATAACTTTAAAAAAGTAGAAAAAGTCAAGGGGTCTGAATACTTTCCGAAGGCACTGTATACAGTATAATGCTCAAGGGGTTCCATGAGCAATTTTCTTTAAATTCAATTACACCTGTGTAAAGTGTGATGCTGCAGTGGGAAGAAAAAAGCCCTCAAATTGAATTTATAGGACACTTCTCAACATTGATAAAGTCCCATAAGATTACATGATGCCCGGTGTCATGTAACGTGGTCAAAATTTCTTGAAGCAGAAAGTGCAGAAATATGTCTCTTGAAGATAAGGCAATTTAGAATTTGCTGTTTTGTTTTCATGGTTATACTTCGGGGATATGTGTTAGATAACGTGCAATAATCCTCAGTGTATGGTATAGGCTCAAACCTGGGACCCTATATTGTGTCCACAACAAAGCATAGCAAGTGCCAAAGACACGACACAAGCATAGGCAAGTTCCTCCACTATTCACCAATTGACAGGCTCTTTTCCAAACACAATACTTCCCCAAATCTCACCTAAAAGCTTAGGTCAATACATGGAGGGATGATGGCATAAACCCTGTTTATTTTAGAACTTATCTTCTATCTCACCAATGTATTGTGGAGCCAACAGAGCAAATAATTAGCTCATGTGGTAATTAGGAGATTAGTTGGAGGCAAAACACACTCTGTGGATGGGCCTCACACAGAGAGTGGGCAAGACTGCAGCAGAACATACTGTATCAAATCAAATCAAATTGTGTTTGTCACATGCGCCAAGTACAACAGGTGTATAGGTACAGTACTGCAGTCTTCTGTTTGAGGGGTCTATTGGAGCTCCTGTGCAGTGACTGAAATAGTGGGTCTGGTCATTCAGATACAGATAAAATGTGATTCAGAGTAGCAAGGCATAAGGAAGCTGAAATGAATCTAAATTAAATGAAGTTTTATGGAGACTCAGACAATTATTAACACTACATACTCTACTCAATATTAATGTTGTTTTCTTTCCTCCTGGAATTGTCTGTCAAATACCTGACGCATCAACCTCAACCCAACCAATTAAACCAGAGGATTGGGACTAAACAGTGGAGGAGGACTGCCAATCAATATAGTGCAATCTATTATTCAGTGGCAAACTTGACTCTGTTTCCTGCAATTGCTGATTCTAGTTTACACTAGAAACTGCGTCTAGAAATGTGTAGTTGACAGTGCAGTGTTCATCATTTTCTTCAAATCGGACAAAAATAATACAAAAATGTTTATTTCGGTCACGTATCAAAGACATGCATGCATGTTAATGAGTTTTTATTTGTATTATTCATTGCACACTATATTTCAGCTCATGGTATATCCTAATGAGTATTCCCCCAAAGCATTTTCTGAGCAATCCTCCATGATCAAACAATCTGTTTATTTTGCAGAGAATACTCTATGGTATGTAAGGTTACTCAACTAAGTATCCTCTTGTGTTAATACCCTCCTAATTTTCTCATTTTGTTAGCTGGGAAGTGAACAAGCTGAATCAAAGGTAGAGAATGCTCTCCTTTTGGTCTCAGGGAAACGAGTGCTCATGGCTTTCAATCTTCGGATTTGCATTCTGTGAGCTTGCCAACTCCAAACTCCAGTCAACCACTGGAAACGTGATTAATGTGCTGACTGAATGGCAGCTCTCCGTGTTACGAGAGCTAAAGCACTATCTAATGAGCACAGTATAGTGCCAGAGTGGATCCAGTTCAACCCCAGAAGGGATACTATCTCACCACCCGGACCCAACTCTCAAGTAGCCCCAATTTACAGTGAAGACATGACAAGCTTTGGAAGTCATGAACGGAAAGTACCCAGGCTCTACTTCATCTAATTATCAATAAAGTTGTTCACAGAGGTATTCATACATTAGCCCAGCTAAGCGTTACAGTCTCTGTACGTAAACAAATCTACCAGTAAATAACTGTTCTCAAGGACTCCATAGAAGTTATAGCAGTGAGAAAATCTCAGATCATTCTCTGTTATCACTGGTAAAGGGGATACCTAGTCAGTTGTACAACTGAATGCATTCAACTGAAATATGTCTTCCGCGTTTAACCCAACCCCCCTGAATCAGAGAGGGGCGGGGGGCTGCCATAATCGACATCCACATCTTCGGCGCCCAGGGAACAGTAGGTTAACTGCCTTGCTCAGGGGCAGAACAAAAGATTTACCTTGTCAGCTCAGGGATTCAATCCAGCAACCTTTCGGTTACTGGTCCAACGCTCTAACCACGAGGCTACCTGCTGCTGGATGCACTGTATTTGCAAACATTGTCATTAGCACCACAGAGTTTAAATCAACCCGTACTCAAATCAAGGATTTATGAATCCAAGCCTTTTAAATCTCCCATTACCTTCTAAAATGGAATGATGCAGGGATGAAAACAGGCTGTTAAAAAAAAGGGGAAAAAAGGAGACAAGCTTTGCGAATATGACAGCGAGAGAATCCCTGTAGATATGCTCGACATACTGCTGGCACTTTATCTTGGTTATGTCTGACAGCGCTATCATGTAGGCAAATAAAATAACACAAACAGTGATAAGGCCATCATAAATCAAACTAAGGGGAATAGGCTTGTTGATCCCCATCTAATGGCTGCTATTCAGCTCATGAGGCAGGCACTGCTAACTGTGGAAGCTACAGTTGTTCCATTTCTCAGCAGAACACCCATCATCCCTGTCGTCGTGATATTACTGTACAGTCAGATGAAAGCTAACATTAATTCAAGTTACGTTAACATTATCGTCATTGTTTAGAGATACCAGGGCTGTGGACGTCAGCATCTCAGTATGCTAAGAGGATTAATGGTTGTTATGTACATTCTCAGATGTTATTGTTCATATAAAACTTGAGGCTAGTGCATATGCACACCATTTACAGACACACAGTTCCCAAGGGTTAGTATTGAAAACACCATTATATGAGCCTGACACAATTACCGAGGCCCGTTCAAGCTCCCTATGTGTGAACGATAAGCAGATTAACTAAAAGGAAAGGCAGGCCTGGAGAGCGGGTGCTCATTCTGATACTGTGTCAGAGTCCATTTGCTATGTGACCTGCCGAGATTTATATAAAAAGAGGTTAATAACCAAAAGGGTGAAAATTAATTAGGAGATTTTGACAGATTTTAGAGAGGTCAGTAAAGAGGCAAAGGTGATAACCATTGTACCTCTCAGAGAAGATCTGAGTAGGAAGTGGGAAGCACAGCATAAAAAATGCATCGCCATTTAAATTGTTACCAGCCATTTATATAAGAGGAATTTGTTTTGGATGGCTCACTTGCCAGTCAAACCATCATGGAATACATAAAAAAAAGTCAAGGTTATGAGTAACCGTGCTTCTTCACCATAGGATTTTACAGATGTTTCACAGATGCTGACAGAAACAGACAAACAGGCCAATTTAAAACAACAGCCCACCCTCAGATTGGTTTGGATAATGTGACAGAGTCCAGGTAGTGTAAAGAGACAGTAGGTCATGGAAACGCATGATTCAGACCTCAGACTTTCACGCAGAACGGAATGGTGTGGAGAATAGAACGATGGGGGTTATTTCTCTCTGGGGCCACCTGATACCATCAGTTTCTGTAGGTAGACTGGCAGCCTTTTGGGGATTGGTTGGACTAATGCAGGCTAGGTGATGATCAGGTACATGGAGATCATTCCCAGCATGCCTGGCATGGCGTCCCTCCCGCCCTCCTTCCCTCCCTGGTTTTCTATGAGAGGAATTCACGCAATCTTTTACTCAAGTAGCTGTGGTTAAAGTGTAAAATGATATCACAACAAAGCATGTGTATTGTGAACTGTATTGGCAAATTAAAACAATTTTAAAAGCAAGGAATGCTTTATAAATCAGTGTTGTGTCATTTCAAGTAATTTACAATAACCTTTCTTTAGAGTGTGGTTAATGTATCCATATTATACTACTGCATGGTTTTGCCAAATATACTTTATCACTTGTATGATTGTAAATATACTGACCAAAAATAGAACAACAATTTCATATAGGGAAATCAGTCAATTGAAATAAATAAATTAGGCCCTAATCGATGGATTTCACATGACTGGGCAAGGACGCAGCCATGGCTCACCCACTGAGTAGCCAGGCCCAGCCAATCAGAATTAGTTTTTCCCACAAAAGGGCTTTATTACAGACAGAAATACTACTCAGTTTCATCAGCTGTCCGGGTGGCTGGTCTCAGATAATCCTGCCGGTGAAGAAGCTGGATTTGGAGGTGCTGGGCTGGCGTGGTTACACATGGTCTGCGGTTGTGAGACTGGTTGGACATACTGCCAAATTCTCTAAAACGATGTTGGAGGCGGCTTATGGTAGAGAAATTAACATGAAATTATCTGGCAACAGCTCTGGTGGACATTCCTGAAGTGAGCAAAACTTGAGACATCTGTGGCCTTGGTTGTGTGACAAAACTGCACATTTTAGAGTGGCATTTTACTGTCCCCAACACAAGGTGCACCTGTGTAATGATCATGCTGTTTAATTAGCTTATTGATATGCCACACCTGTCAGGTGGATGGATTATCTTGGCAAAGGAGAAATGATCACAGCAGGGATGTAAACAAATTTCTTAACAAGATTTGAGAGAAATAAGCTTTTTGTGCATATGGAACATTTCTGGGATATTTTATTTCAGCTCATGAAACATGGGACCAAGACTTTACATGTTGCGTTCATATTTTTGTTCAGTATAGATAGATGCCACTCTATATCCGACATCAGAATTGTAAGTAATTTCCCTATTGATTAGACTGCAAAATAAAATGTGTGGATGCCAAAGAAACCAGTCATGTTCATGGGGAATAAAAAGGGTCCACTCATGATTAAGTATTTATTAAAATATGCTCATCATCATACATCATGTCTTGATATTACCCCATCAAATAACCATCATGTCTCTGAGTGCTGTGCATTCATCTCCTCCTCCCTTAATCCCTAAAATACATACCCGACTTTCTCCTCAGGGCTCACTCACTGGCATAAACAACTAGGAGTGAGGGAATGAGGGAGTGAGGAAAGAATTGCTGAGGTTTTCAATTGACTTCTGTATACTATACACACAATTTGCACATACACCCTATACCTACACTCATCTGTTTGTGCAGTGTTGCCTTGCTTCATATTAGCCTTCAGTGCATAATAGGCTATCACACAGGGTCAGACAGGCAATCAGTTAGAGACAACACAATCAGTACAGCAGTCCCTGTCATGTCCTTCAGCCTCGTTACAGCCTCGTTACAGCCTGGTTACACTGACTGGGAGGCTGGGACTCCGGAGTTGAAGTAATCAGCGTTTCAGTATAGAGTGCTGCTGGTGCTGCAGGCAGTTATTAATGCAAATGGTTGTGTACAAAGATGGGCCAGACTTGCAAGATATCTTTGTGAGATATGCAATTCCATTGGGGGGGAAGAATCCCAAATGTAAGTGCTTTGAAAAGGAACAGTGTGGAGTGTGCAGGTGATTATGTTGAGATGCAAGGGGTTACAATTTGTGAATGTACATGTGCTACTGCCACTGAACAGTAGTGTATACTTATGAGAATACTTGTAAAGTACATTTTTGAGAGACCTGTCAGAGTACAGTATTTTGGTAAATTGCCTTATGTTTCAAATCCCAGGGGAAACGTCAAGGAAGGTTAAAATGAGAAGTTATGTGTTTCGCTGTCCAATATGGGAAGTAGAGCACAGAGAGGCCTTGGTCCCGCTCCAGCCATCTCTACTCACCTTGAAAGCAAAGCACAAACTATATTACTGTCCAAACGGCAAAAATACCTCTTAATTATTTAACAGATTTTCAGTGATTCACCTCCCACATGGTTTTTATCCAAATGGGAGCAGTGGTAAGACATTAAATAAACATGCGAATCGTAGAACAGCCAGATTAACATTAATATTTTCAGATATGAATATTCATATACAAAATCCAGAGAGTAATATCTCTCCATGGCACATATGCTTTGTAATTAATACAGACCGTATGCCCTTGTCAGGTGCTGAAATGTATGGCTAGAAGACCTTTTGATTACATTGGGAAATGTCCAGTTACACGAACTGCAAATACAGATGTAGGATCTTAATTTGACCAGTATTGTTGCAGCAGGATTTTAATGTTTAGTTCATAATGTTGCTTGATTGGTAGTTAGGCTATTAACTGTGACTACATCAAGCTTGTGACTCTACAAACTTGTTGGATGCATTTGCTGTTCATTTTGGTTGTGTTTCAGATTATTTTCAGATTATTATTACCTCTCACCATTACCAATAACAGGTTAGCATCTTTCACCCTCTGTAACCTTCTCGCTCATCATTATTCGCGATTCATTCAGGATGTTCCATAGTCATGGTAGCATCCACATTAGTATCCACAAGTGTTTAGAAACATATTCTAATCTTATTTACAATGAAAGTGACACAATACATTATTTACCATTAATTTCTATTGGGCACAAAATAATCTGAAACAACCAAAATGAACTGCAAATGCATTCAACAAGTTTGTACAGTCACAAGCTTGGTGTAGTCATTTTGTGTTAGGAATATGGGACCAAATACTAAACTTTTGACCCATACCTTTTAGAAAAAAAGTATTACATGTTAAACAAAATCTCTTTCTGTGAGCAATTGTATTAGTATAAGATAATATAATTTCCCAATTTTTTGGAGCATATAATAGAGCTCGGTATTTGAATTATTTATTTTATAGTCATTATTGCTAATCTTTTTCAAGGGTGTCTATAATTTCGGACACCACTGCATGTAAAACAAATATTTATGATTTTTTTTGTGTGTGTTTTGTGTAACATCCTTGGTCATGAAGTGTTTGGTCATGAAATTACCAATTTGAGATTGGACCCATTGCTATTAAATGGACTCATTAGCCAATTAGAAATGAGATCTATGGAAGGAATTCAATTAGTAAGTTATGATGAAGTCAACAGGAAAAGTCAAGCTCAGTATTATATTTGATCAATGCATAGAGTCTGTTGTTAGTGCATTTAATTGGGCATAATGGAGATTATAATGTAATCTGAAATAACCATCGACAGAATTAACACCCATCTGATGCAGTAGAGGTACACTCGGCAGACTGTTCAATGTGTGACTACTTCTTTCCTATTTCATATCTGATCAGACACACATTTCATCATCTCAGTTCAGATACATTTCAACACAGTACTCTCTTGTCAAGCATGACCGGTCAGATGGAATAAGACAAAAACATTGTTCCAGACACCAGACAAGACATTTGAAAGGCTCTGTGAAAAGTTTGGAAGGCAACCTTTCAATCACGCCCATTGAAACATTGAACACTTTCCACGGTTTGTTATCAGAGCCGACCGGACCATGGATGAAACTGACAGTGGTTTAAATCCTCCACTTCACTCTCCGGTTGTGGCATGTCACAGCTCAATACATCTACTGATTAAGGACACTTTATTTTGTTCTGCATCATTTTTCTTATCATGGAAAAGGAGTTACTCAGGCAACCTGGAGCATCAAGACCTTTAAAAGGACAATAACAGGTTGAAGGGAGTACGTATTCTGTGTGGCCCAATTAAAAAAAATAACTATACATACAAAATATATATATATATTTTACTAGGTAAGTCAGTTAAGAACACATTTTTATTTTCAATGACAGCCTATGAGCAGTGGGTTAACTGCCTTGTTCAGGGGCAGAATGACAGATTTTTCACCTTGGGGATTCGATCTTGCAACCTTCCGGTTACTAGTCCAACGCTCTAACCACTAGGCTAACCGGTGCCCCATATATATATTTTTGACCTCTCAAGCATTGGCAGCGATGAATGGTCAATGCAATTCACACAATTCTCCAACTTGTTAATTACAGTTAGAGAAGAAATCCCAACTGTAGCAAGATTAACTTTTCCTATTTTTATTATTTTGGCAGATCTGTGTCCATAACATATCCGCTGTGCAATCTTAATCTCTGAAAACTTTTCATGAGCTCCACATAAAAAAAACATAAGAAATGTCAACAAAAGGAGCTATTTAGCAGGCCACAGTTTGCATTTGAGCTTGTGAAAGCTGAAGCTTCCGACAGAGATCACAGAACACACTATCTCTCTCAGCTGGAGGACCCAGTGTTGTCAAAGTCCTTATTCCATATTGGCACAGGAAGGCTCATCCTTTGTGCCTTGGACAAATAATACACCTCTTGTTAAGAATTTACATATAATCAATGAGGGCTGTTCATCCATATATTGCTTAGAAATGTCTGGAGAGTGAGATAGCACTCTCATTTGAAAATGACATATGAATGTATGGCTGAAAATGACCATTAAATACTTGAAAGATAACTTGAAATGTACAGTTTAAAATCATCAATTTACTATAGTGGTAGATTTGTGTGAACAAGTTACTGTATAGGATATGGACAGACAGGTTGAAAGTAGTCCCCAGTATTTACGACGGATGTTCCCTAATCCATTGGTGGAACAATCAAGACTTTTTTATCTGTTCCTCCACAGACCCCTTCTTTTGTAACACCTAATATAATGTGGATACCAAGTGACATGTACAACAGGCCACGATCAGGCAAGACAGGAATTATTGTAAAATGGTCTTTAGAATCTTATCATCTAACCCATCATTGTTTAGTCAGGATTATCTGCTTTGACACTAACCTTTTTAAAGTTCACAAAAACCATACAAACCGTTTCCTATGAAGCTGTGGCTGCGAATAACAATTTGCTTCACACAAGCCTTTCCACTGAGTGCCTATATTAACTTACATTCTGTGGCTGCAAATTAAAACCACTGGACGGTTTAGCTTCAAACTAATGACCAATGATGATACACTCCACTGCTCTCAAATCTTGCCTGGGCTTTCAAATTTCATAAATATCCTCAAAAGGTTACCGTTGACACGTTGGCAACTTGACGTATAGTGGCTGTCATTTGTTTCAGAAATCAAATGGCTTTTTACAAAACAGCAGACCTAATCATTTTCAAAATAAAAGCCACAAATGAATTCCCTGTCCACCACATAAAATGACAAATGCATGTTCCCTGTCTCATCCTCATTGGGTTTCAAAAGGTTAAGGGCAATATGAGAAGCATGAAATGCCAACGCTACTAGCCAACAACTGTAGAGCCATGGATAGAGATATGATCCTGTATATAGCCCTTTATCACATTTATCTGGCATGTATGCTATAAATGATCCCCTGCAATCTATGAAATACATATTATTACCCTATTTACAAACAGTATTCAAAGATATGATTTTTGTATGATGTTATCATGGTGTGTACCATGGCATTGTTGAATACTCCTTTCTGATTGGCTTAAAGGGCATTCTAGATCGTGCATTATTTCCCTAAACCATACCCCCTCAGGGCTTATTGCTTCAATAACTCACACTATATTTGCACGGTAGAATTCAATAGCTATAGTTCATTTTACAAGTTATGTTTGAGCTGCTTTTGAAAGCAAATGACAAATTGAAAACAGTATTGCTATTGTTGAATTCAGTTTTCATAATAGCAAGCTAGGACTGATGGTTTGGATAGCTAAATTAGCAAGTCTGGTTATTTGGTTACCACGGCAACAACTGTAGCTATCTAGTAAACTTTCTAGCTTCTTCAGTGGATGTTGAACACATTTCTACTGGCAAATGAAAACATTTTTAGTAGCAAATGTTTTCATTTGTAGACATGGTATAACAGGGATAATCAACTCAGGACTCTAATAGGGTGACCAGACGTCCCCGTTTTCCGGGGACAGTCCCCGTTTTTAGTGGCCTGTCCCCTGCTGGAGCTGTCCAAGGAAATGTCCCCGTTTTTATCTGTGCGTTAAAAACAGACTGCAAAGTGAAATAATATTTTACGTGGCAAGAAAGACCGGGCAGCAGAGTCTACCGGTTGACGTCTCAATCGCGTTGTGCTTGTTTTGTCCAGCAGAGGGGGCTGGTAGCTATATCAGCTTCATTCACTCTTCTTCTTCTTCTTCTAACTACTTGCTCGCGCTAGTTTTAGAGAAAACTGCTGTGGAAAACTCGTCCAGAAGCTAGCAAGCGTCAAGTGAATCCATAACATCACCACAAACGTCTTTTCAAGCCAGGTAAGTTACACTCGTTTGAGATACTAGCTAATGATGTTATGTCACAACTTATTATATAGATAAATGCTCTGCTTTATAAGGTTTTAAATAGGTTATGCTAGCTAACATTAGCTATGTCGACTAAGTTATCTAGCTAGGTTAGCCAGCTACTGTCATGGTAGCTAGGTTAAAAAACGTTCACATGTAAACATGCAGTGGACGGGCTAACATTTGCATAATGTTTTCTTTTAGAGAGTGGAGAGAAACGAGAGGAGGAAGACTGGATAGGAAGAAGAGTGAAAGAGATAGAGGAGTAAAGATATGATTACAGAGCCTGACAATTTATTATTCCAAACAATGTTTTTGAGATAAAATACAAAAATGAGGCAAGCAATGGGAATCTGTTAACCAAAGTATTTGATCTAATAGTGTACTATTTATTATTAAAGATTGGAGAAGAAGAAGGAAAAATTAAGGGAGTAAAAAGAGTGAAGCGAGGAGAGTGTGGAAGAGTGAGGTGGAAAGGTAAAGAGAAGGAAAGGAAGAAAGATCAGGAAGACGATTGGAGGAGAAGAAAAAGTTGAGAGTAAGAAGAGTGACACAAGGAGAGTGAAGAAGAGCAGACAGAGGAGGTACAATGGCTCTTTCCAAGAAACGGAAATGCCATTTTAATGACAACATGATGAGAGAATGTCCATTTATACTCTCAGGTCAAGACAATAGAATGGTTAACTGCACCCTTTGTAATTCCTCTTTTTCAATTGGCAGCGGGGGAAGAACGGCAGTGGTAAAACATCAACAGACAAAAAAGCATAAAGCCTCTCTGATTGCCCGTGTTGGTATGCCCTCTGTCACCACATTCTTCAAGAAGGTAGAGCCTTTCCAAGAAGAATATGATTTAGCTGTGCAGGAGGGTGTATTTGCATACCACACTATGCGACACAATCATAGTTACAGATCTATGGACTGCACAGCACAACTGACACGAAAGCTTTATGAGCCGAAGTTTACATGTGCTAGGACAAAATGTGACGCCACAGTGAGTAACGTGTTAGCACCATGGTCAACTACTTTGGTAACACAGGACCTAGACCAGGTTGAATGTGTTTCCCTGTCCATTGATGCGTCCAATCATGGACATGTAAAGCTACTGCCAATAGTAGTCAGATATTGTAAGATATATGGTGGCAACACATCTGTGGAAACAAAACTGCTTGATTTTGTTGAATTGAAAGGAGAAACAGCAGAGGAGATTGCAGCTGAGGTCCTGGTGGTCATCCAAAAATGTAACCTGCAAAACAAAGTCGTGGCATTCTCTGCCGACAACACAAATACCAACTTTGGAGGACTGAATAGGCTGGGGAGGGTCAATGTTCATATCAAAGTTAAAAATGCTCCGCAGCGGGAGGTGATTGGCTTAGGTTGTCCTGCCCATATCGTTCATAACACGGCCAGAACAGCTTTGGATATGATTCCCCTTGATGTTGAGTACCTGCTCACAAAGATATTTTCATATTTTCACCGTCAGAGTAGAAAGACTGAAGAGCTTTTGTGAGTTTGTTGGCCAGGAGTAACATAACATTTAAGGACACAGCCATGTTTGCTGGCTGTACATGTTCCCTGCTCTAGAAAGAGTGCTGAAAAGGTATGTGCCATTGAAATCCTTTTTTCTTTCTGAAGACAAATGCCCTGTTGTCCTGCGAACAATGTTCGAAGATCCACTGACTGAACTTTGGCTGGACTTTGTCCTTGGAAACTTGACCATATTCAGTGACACGATCAAGATGCTTGAAGGCCAGGACCGCTGTGCTGTGGAGTCAGCTGCAATTCTGAGAAACATTGAGGCAAAATTGACTGCAAGACGTGATGACAACTTCATTCCAGTTTTGGTCAGAGGACTTTTGAGAGAGCTAGAGGGAAATGGTGCAATGTCTAAAGAGAGCTTTCTCAAAACATCCCAATCATTCTTCACTACGGCTGTGAACTACTTGCAGGCATTGGGAAAGCACACAGATAATCTAAAAGATTTACATTGTCTCCTTTTAAAAAGGCAACCTCAGCGTGAAGAGATCCAGAAGGTAGCAGCCACACTGCAGGAAAAATGCCCCAACGTGACCATCAATGAGGATGCATTGTTTGACGAGGCTACTGGCCTGCAAGAGTTCCTAAAGGGGGGGATCACTTGAAGAATGGAAAACATCGGAGACACCGCTTAGTCAGAGATGGAGCACGGTGGTTACCCACTTCAAAGAGAACGACATCGCACACACTAACCTGGCTAGATTAGCGTCTGTTGTCATGTGCTTACCTGGAAGTAATGCACCAGTCAAATGTTCTCCCAAATGAATGATATATGGACAGCAGCAAGACATAGGTTCACTGTTCCTACCATCAAGGCCATGCTTATTGTGAAGACAAACTTCAACCTCCCCTGCCAGGAGTTCATGGAGAACCTGGCCAAAGACAGAACAATCCTGAATAAGATACATTCTTCTGAGAAATATACAGATTAGGTTGGTATAAGTGGTAACTACATAATATAATCTCATATCGTCTTATTTCTTTATTATGTTGTTAAGTATTTCACATAGACTATTGTCTGTTTTTTCAATTTTTCTCATGTTCTCTTCTGCTCTTATTCTACCCAGACTACCAGGACCAGGAATGGCTGTTCAGATTGGACAGTTCTGTCTTGTCTGTAGTGTTTCTGTAATATAGTGGTTTTCTCTATCACAGTGTGCCTGTTAGACATGAAACCGGAATTGTCCCCTTTTTTATTTCATAGATAATAAAATTGGATAGTTTAATGATATAGTGATTGCCGAACTGGAAATGTCCACGGTTTTAATTTCAGAAATCTGGTCACCTTACTCTATGCGTTCTCTGCGCGTCGTGGAACACACCTTCCATGTCGTTCATTATTTTTCATAGAACGGAAAGCCCCTCCTTTATTATCCCTTACATATGGATCTCATAGTTTTATTACAAAGACTTGGCTATGCATCAAATAATTTGTCCATGAAAATAAAAGGGCAAAATACAATGTTGAACAAACAGTACAATAGAATTTCCCCGACAGGTATAGAAAAAAAATATATCAATGTTATTGTACACATGAAATATTGCTAATATTCTTCTGCTCATTAAAGTCTCCATCCAGTACATAAATCACAAAGTGGAGATGGATACTCAACCAGATATTGGAAGCCTGAAGACCCTGGCATCCCTTCTTTGTAATAAACAGCTGTTGTGGTTAGATCACAATGCCTTGAGGAGTATTGAGGCAGATGCTGTAATAACATGGAGAATGATGAACACCATCTGCCAACATCTGTACCTCCACACGCGCACATGCGGGCACACGCGCACACATACACACAGCACACAGCCCAGCACTACAGATGTATCCCACTGTACCTCCACATACAGCACAGATGTGAGGCCATTTGGCACACATATCAAAGGAAAGAGGACAGTAAGCGAGTCATCCACGTTATTAAAATGAACCCTATAGTTTTAGTGGTCCCAATAGAATACTTGGCCACACACACACAGAGGTGATATGATCCTTTTATTTTTTGGCACTGTTGGGATAAAAGCCGCTGGCTGTCCCTGGATCCTGCCAGATTCCGCATAGGGGGAGAGACACGAAAGCCCAGCTAGCCTAGCTGGCTCGGCGGTCTCAAATGGAGGCCGCTATTGAATGTTTCCAGCGCTGCAGGAGCTGTGTTTACTTTGCTTTGTTCCGGGACAATGTGAACATTCAATGTAGCAACTGCTTGCATGCAGAGGACTACAGGAACGAAGTGGCTACTCTTAGCAAACAAGCAGCAAACCTACACAAGCTACTTGGGAACCCATGCCCGCCTACTTTTTATTTTTCTTCCACCCCAATAGCCAGACGGAGCTCTGGTCTGGTGGAAGTTTAGCTGCCGTGTCGGTTCTCCACAGCTGACTGGCCGGTGTTCGGCAGGGTTCCATCCCCGAAGGGATCTCCCCCTTCCCTGGAGAACGGAGCTGTTCAACTCAACCAACCAGCCATGGAGGTACTTCACTCGCCGTGAAATTAGAAGAAAGCGTCCTCTGGCAATGGGGGTCTCCATGGAGATGTTGAGCCCGGACCTGACACAGACCAGTAACAGCTTTGCCGTCCTGGATCCAGAGGTTCCGGGGCCTTCTTCCTTGGGGTCTTCATATTCAAGATCGGATCCGGAGGTACCTGCGTCTTCGTCCTCAGTTCTGTCTCCCTCTCCAGTGGCTTCTCCCTCATCAGACCGTGAGGCTGCCTGAGAGACCGGCCCATGATAGGCAGCTCTATGGTGAGAAACATCTCGGTTCCAAAGGCAAAAACCCTGTGCTACCCAGGAGCAAGAGTACAGGATATCATAAGGCTGGTTCCAACTGTTCTATGACAGATGCTGGAAGCTAACACTGTCAAAGTCCATATTGGGTCAAACGATATCAGGAGGGCTAGCTCTGTCACGCCCTGATCTGTTTCACCTGTACTTGTGATTGTCTCCACCCCCTCCAGGTGACGCTTATTTCCCCCAGTGTATTTATCCCTGTGTTTCCTGTCTCTCTGTGCCAGTTCGTCTTGTATGTTTCCAAGTCAACCAGCGTTTTTCCCATTCTCCTGCTTTTTGCATTCTCCTTTTTCTAGTCCTCCCAGTTTTGACCCTTGGCTGTTTCTGAACTTTGTACCCGCCTGCCTGACCATTCTGCCTGCCTTGACCACGAGCCTGTCTGCCACTATGTACCTCCTGGACTCTCGTTTTGACCTTTTTGCCTGTTCACGACCATTCTGATATCACCAGAGAATATTTTTTTCTGTGTGATTTAAATATTGACTGGCTTTCATTAGGCTGTCCACTCAAGAAAAAACTTCAAACTGTAACCAGTGCCTGCAACCTGCTTCAGGTTGTCAGTCAACCTACCAGGGTAGTAACAAACAGCACAGGAATTAAATCATCAACATGTATTGATCACATCTTTACTAATGCTGCAGAAATGTGCTTTAAAGCAGTATCCAAATCCATAGGATTTAGAGTTCACAATGTACTAGCCATATCTAGGAAAACCAATGTTCCAAAGGCTGGGCCTAATATAGTGTATAAGAGGTCATACAATAAGTTTTGTAATGATTCATATATTGATGATGTAAAGAATATTTGCTGGTCTATGGTGTGTATTGAGAAGCAACCAGACGCTGTACTTGACACATTTATGAAATTGCTTATTCCAGTTACAAATAAGCACGCACCCATTTAAGAAAATGACTTTAAAAACTGTTAAATCCCCTTGGATTGATGAGAAATTGAAAATTGTATGGTTGAGAGGGATGAGGCAAACGGTATGGCAAATAAGTCTGGTAGCCCAACTGATTGGCAAATGTTTTGCAAATTAAGAAATCATGTGACTAAACTAAATAAAAATGAACTATACTATGAAACAAAGATAATTATATGAATAATGATAGTTAAAAGCTTAGGGGCACCTTAAATGAAACTCGCCTCCATCATTCATTGAATCAGATGGCTCATTCATCACAAATCCCACTGATATTGCCAACTATTTTAGTTACTTTTTCATTGGCAAGATAAGTAAATTTAGGGATGATATGTCAGCAACAAACGATGACACTACACATTCAAGTATATTGGATCAAATTATGAAAGACAAGAATTGTACTTTTGAATTCCGTAAAGTCAGTGGGGAAGAGTTGAAAAAATTATTGTTGTCTATCAACAATGACAAGCCAGTGGGGTCTGACAATCTGGATGGAAAATTACTGAGGATAATAGCAGACGATATTGCCACTCCTATTTGCCACATCTTCCATTTAAGCCTACTAGAAAGTGTGTGCCCTCAGGCCTGCAGGGAAGCTAAAGTCATTCCGCTACCCAAGAATAGTAAAGCCCCATTTACTGGCTCAAATAGCCGACCAATCAGCCTGTTACCAACCCTTAGTAAACTTCTGGAAAAATGGTGTTTGACCAGATACAATGTTATCTTACAGTAAACAAATTGACAACAGACTTTCAGCATGCTTATAGGGAAGGTCACTCAACAAGCACAGCACTTACACAAATGACTGATGATTGGCTGAGAGAAATTGATGATAAACTGATTGTGGGGGCTGTCTTGTTAGACTTCAGTGCAGCTTTTGACATTATCGATTATAGTCTGCTGCTGGAAAAATGTATGTGTTACGGTTTTACACTCCCTGCTATAATGTGGATAAAGAGTTACTTGTCTAACAGAACACAGAGGGTGTTCTTTATTGGAAGCCTCTTAAACATAATCCAGGTAGAATCAGGAATTCCGCAGGGTAGCTGTTTAGGCCCCCCGATTTTTTCAATTTTTACTAACGACATGCCACTGACTGAGTAAAGCCAGAGTGTCTATGTATGCGGATGACTCAACACTATACACGTCAGCTACTACAGAGACTGAAATGACTGAAACACTCAACAAAGAGCTGTAGTTAGTTTCAGAGTGGGTGGCAAGGAATAAGTTAGCCCTAAATATTTCTAAACTAAAAGCATTGTATTTGGGACAAAACATTCACTAAACCCTAAACCTCAACTAAATCTTGTAATAAATAACGTGGAAATTGATTAAGTTGAGATGACTAAACTGCTTGGAGTAGCCCTGGATTGCAAACTGTCATGGTCATAACATGTTGATACAACAGTAGCTAAGATGGGTAGAAGTCTGTCCATAATAAAGTGCTGCTCTGCCCTAACAACACTATCAACAAGGCAGGTCCTACAGGTCCTAGTTTTGTCGCACCTTGACTACTGTTCAGTTGTGTGGTCAGGTGCCACAAAAAAAGGACTTGGCTCAGAACAGGGCAGCACAGCTAGCCCTTGGATGTACACAGAGAGCAAACATTAATAATATGCATGTCAATCTCTCCTGGCTCAAAGTGGAGGAGAGATTGACTTCATCACTACTTGTATTTATGAGAGGTATTTGACATTTTGAGTGCACCGAGCTGTCTGTCTAAACTACTGGCACACAGCTCGGTGTCACGCCCTGACCGCAGAGAGCCTTTTTATTTCTCTATTTGGTTAGGTCAGGGTGTGATTTGGGTGGGCATTCTATGTTTTCTGTTTCTTTGTTTTTGGCCGAGGTTCCCAATCAGAGGCAGCTGTCTATCGTTGTCTCTGATTGGGGATCATACTTAGGCAGCCCTTTTTCCCACCATTAGGTTGTGGGATCTTGTTTTCTGTTTTGTGTTTCTGCCTGACAGAACTGTGCGCTTTCGTTTTCGCTTTTGTTATTTTGTTTAAGTGTTTTTTGACATTAAAGTATCATGAACACTTACGACGCTACGCCTTGGTCCACTCTTCATACCACCAACGAGAGCCGTTACACTCGGACACCCATGCATACCCCACAAGACCTGCAACAAGAGGTCTCTTCACAGTTACCAAGTACAGAACAGACTATGGGAGGCATACAGTACTACATAGAACCATGACTACATGGAACTCTATTCCACATCAAGTAACTGATGCAAGCAGTACAATTTGATTTAAAAAACATGAAAAAAAACACCTTATGGAACAGCGGGGACTGTGAAGCAACACAAACATAGGCACAGACACATGCATACACACGCGATAACATACACACACATACACATGGAATTAGTACTGTAGATATGTGGTAGTGGTGGAGTAGGGGCCTGAGGGCACACAGTGTGTTGTGAAATCTGTGAATGTATTGTAATGTTTTAAACATTTTAAAAACTTTTTTTTATCCATAATAAACACATAAATACAAAATAAATACAATAACTAGAAATACAAACTAGCCTCTCAAAGCATTTCATGATGACAGAAGTGAGTACTACAGGGCGATGGTCATTTAGTTCAGTTACCTTTGCTTTCTTGGGTACAGGAACAATGGTGGACATCTTGAAGTAAGTGGGGACAGCAGACTGGGATAGGGAGAGATTGAATATGTCCCTAAACACTCCAGCCAGCTGGTCTGCGCATGCTCTGAGGACACGGCTAGGGATGCCGTCTGAGCCGTCAGCCTTGTGAGGGTTAACACGCTTAAATGTCTTACTCACGCCGGCCACAGAGAACGAGAGCCCACAGTCCTTGGGAGCGGGCCACGTCGGTGGCACTGAGTTATCCTCAAAAAGGGGAAAGAAGGTGTTTAGCTTGTGGCTGGTTTTCCCTTTGTAATCCGTGATTGTCTGTAGACCCTGCCGAATTTTGACTCCACTTTGTCTCTGTACTGACGTTTTGCCTGTTTGATTGCCTTACGGAGGGAATAACTACACTGTTTGTATTCAACCATATTCCCAGTCACCTTGCCATAGTTAAATGCGGTGGTTCGCGCTGTCAGTTTTGCGCGAATGCTGCCAACGATCCATGGTTCCTGGTTTGGGTAGGTTTTAATAGACACCGTGGGAATGACATCCCCTATACACTTCCTGATGAACTCCGTCACTGTGTCCATGTAAACGTCAATGTTATTCTTTGAGGCTATCCAGGAACATATCCCAGTCCGCGTCATCAAAACAATCTTGAAGCATGGATTCTGATTGGTCAGACCAGCATTGCATAGAGCTTAGCACGGGTACGTCCTGTTTGAGTTTCTGCCTATAGGAAGGGAGGAGCAAAATGGAGTCGTGATCTGAAGGGAAGGCGGGGGAGGGCCTTGTAGGCATCTCAAAAAGGCGAGTAGCAGTGATCTATGGTTTTTCCTAAGCGAGTACTACAGTCATTGCGTTAATAGAACTTCAGTAGCGTTTTCCTCAAATTTGGGTTAAAATCCCCAGCTACAATAAATGTGGATACTCAGGATATGTGGTTTCCAGTTTGCATAAAGTCCAGTGTAGTTCCTTGGAGGCCATCGTGGGGGAATATACACGGCTGTGACTATAACTGAAGAGCATTCTCTTGGGAGGTAATACGGTCGGCAGTTGATTGTGAGGTATTCTAGGTTGTGTATTCATTTCACCGATTCTGTTGAAAAACGTTTCTTAAAAGGAAGCAAAAGGAACAAAACGGGATTAACATAGTTGAATTTGTCCAATAGAAACTCTCATTTGCAACTGATTACACCCTATATCAGCTAGATGCAGACAAATGTGTCACTGTTTGTCATCTCAAATTTGTCTCTCGACCTATGTGCACCTACGTTGTAAACTTTCCTTCATAGGCTTGGTTGTAGCTTCATGATGGGTATAGGGAAAATTTGAGTATCATGTAGTAGCCTAAACCTATCGTTGTTACATTCAACTGGGTGAATGGAATACGAATGAGAGTCATCCGATATGCTTTAATATACATGTTCCGCACAACAAATTGTATGGGAGCAAGTCTGACACCAACAGGCTCCTATCCCCAAGCCCCCCCCCCCCACACACACACACGCCCTGACTCTACACACACTCACATACAATCATCATACAGAGTACGCTGCTGCTACTCTGTTTATCATATATCCTGATGTCTAGTCACCTCACCCCTATACATATCTAACCCTACCACTCCAGTATCCTTGCACATTGTAAATATGGTATTGGCACTGACCTTGGAACTGACCCTGTATATACTGTAGCTTACTTACTTTATTGGGTTCTTCTATTTTTCCTGTGTTTTTGTTCTACTAGCCTTTTTTTAATTTTTGTTTTTTATATTACTACTGATATTGATTACTGCATTGTTGGGAAAGAGCAAGCAAAAAAGGCATTTCACTGTACACGTGCACATGGCAATAAAAACTCGAAACTTGAAATATTGAAAGGGTGACAGATTTAAGATTGATCTTGAATTGATTGTATAGTTGGCTGCTAAAACTATCAGGGGAGTTCTATCAGCTCTATTATCTCTTATCAACACTCAAATCTAAATTGTGGATACTCACCTTTGACATTGTTGCAGAATAATGAAGAAAAAATGGATAGTCTCCCATTCAACATTCAGAGTACCTGCAGCAGACAGTATAGAGTAGACAATAGCTGCTAATGTGCAAACTTCCCACTGGGCAAACACGGGTTGAATCAATGTTGTGTCCACCTCATTTCAACTGAAAAAATGTGATGATATTGAATCAATGTGGAAAATTGATTGGATTTGCAAAAAGTAATCAACTTGAGAGGCATTTCGTCTTGTTTTCACCCAACTTTCAACCTCAATCCAATGACATTGTGAAATTGTTTGTTGATTTCACGTTGAATTCACATTAGTTGACAACTCAACCAAATGAAAATCAAAACTAGATGTTGAACTTATGTCTGTGCCCATTGTGTTCCTTGCTCTTTTGAGCTGAACACAAGGCTAAACGCCATTGTTAGCTTTGGTCACGACTTAATTCCATGGGTCTCTGATCTGTGATCAGATTTATCTCATTCCTCTCTGCAGGGGCGTGCATCTGAGCTGCATGGAAAATACTTACAGTGTGTGTGTCACGGTTGAATAGGAGTGGAAGGTAGGAGTCAGGTGCAGAGAGCAGAGGGTTCAAGGAAAATAGGCACTTTATTCCGGCACAAACGGTCATGCCCAAACACAGGGCGAAAAACACTGACCAACCCAAAATACAGGGTAAAAACGGTCCAGAGCACAAAACCACAGCCAACACTAAACGTGAACACAAAATAATCCCTAACAAGCCTAACAAATTTAAATAGGCTAGAAAATCAAGAAAACACAAATAGGAACAGGTGCAACTAATAAGACTAAACTAACAGAAAAGGAAAAAGGGATCGGTAGCGGCTAGTAGGCCGGTGACGACGACCTCCGAGCACCGCCCGAACAGGCAGGGGAGCCAACTTCGGCGGGAGTCGTGATAGTGTGTTTTAATCTAGCATGATTATTATTAGGCTGCTTGGAAATTGGGAAAGATAAAAACCAAAGGGTTATGGTTAGGGTTTGTTTTAGGGTAACGGTTAAGCTGGGGTGTGGACATAAATCTAGGACTAGGGTTAGGGTTATAGGCGGCTAGGTTTAGGATTGAGTTAAGGTGTGGATATGAAGCTAGGGTTAGGGTTATGGCTAGGGTTAGGGTTGAGCCAGGTTGTGGATATGAAGCTCCATGGACATGAATACACACTTTCTTCTGTACATTTGATCTGCACAATACTAAGAAAAATCTATCCCTTAACCCCCTGGAGTCCTTTGACACACTTGTTCGTCAATCTAAAATCCCTGTCAGTTTAGCTAAAGATATCAACTTTTCTTTTGCATTGGATGCGTCTCAATCCCGAGTGGCACTGCGGTCTAAGGCACTGCATCTCAGTGCTAGAGGTGTCACTACAGACACCCTGGTTCGAATCCAGGCTGTATCACAACTGGCCGTGATTGGGAGTCCCATAGGGCAGAGCACAATTGGTTTGGCCGGTGTAGGCCGTCATTGTAAATAAGAATTTGTTCGAAACTGACTTGCCTAGTTAAATAAAAGAAAGATGTCACACTTCCACATCTGCGATGAAAAGTGGCAGAGCTAGGACGGTGTTTTTCAGACCATGAAACATCCTGAAAACGTCTGTAGCGTTGAGTGACCCGACTGTGGAAAGGGGAGATTCTCACGAACACAATGGTTATCCGTTTTTCTCTACGACCCCCATAAATCATCTGAAGGTAAACAGTACTTTTTTCAATTTTTTTATGGAAGTATGAAAGTAGTTAAAAGTAGTGTAAAATATGTGTAAAAAAAAAGAACAAAATGTCCAGAGCTTTCTCATATCTTCTAGATATAGGACTAACCCTTCAAAACTTTGTTTCTTAGGATTCATATTTTGTCTTTTTTCCAATTTATGAATGTGTTATTCAATGCGTTTCTTTGGGCTATAGTAGTGAAGGCCATATATTTTGTATAACTAATGTGGCCCCCCCAACGGTTTAGGGTGGGTTGCACCAACATGGTTTAAATTAATCTAGGATAAGAGCTAATCTAGGTTGATAATTAATCAGAGATGTGTTGCACCACTTAATGTTAAATCGGGATCAGTAAATCTATGATTAACAGTTTTAAACTATAATTATTGACATGTTACACCAATATATGAGGTATTTTGTGAGTTGAAACGAAGTAGCTAGCCTTCTTGACAAATGAGGCCACAAAGTTGCTGTTCCTTGATGAAATAATAACAATGTAACGTTAGAACTACTGCAACTCCATCGTGAAAGGTTCTCATGGGTTGGCTGATGTCACGCCCTGGCCTTAGTATTCTTTGTTTTCTTAATTATTTTAGTTAGGTCAGGGTGTGACATGGGGAATGTATGTGTTTTTTGTAGTGTCTAGGGTGGTTGTAAGGTTTAGGGGGTTTATTAGAGTAGTTGGGTTTATGTTTAGTATAGTAGTCTAGCTGTGTCTATGGTTGAGTGTAGGTATCTAGGAAAGTCTATGGTTGCCTGAATTGGGTCTCAATTAGAGACAGATGGTTATTGTTGTCTCTGATTGGGAGCCATATTTAAGGCAACCATAGGCTTTAGCTGTTTGTGGGGAATTGTCTATGTCGAAGTGTTTTGTGTCAGCACTTATGTTTGTATAGCTTCACGGTCGTCTGTTTTGTTGTTTCCTTCTTTAAATAAAAAGAAGATGTACTTTCCACGCGCTGCGCCTTGGTCCTCTCTCAGTCCCTTTGACGATCGTGACAGCTGATTTGAAATAAAATCTGTTATTTGCCAGTACTAGACAGAAAACAAATTTGTTTGCTAACGTTACATACTATAGCTAGCTAGTTTATAAACCAAGCTAACTAGCATACAATATGATTTACTATTGTCATTACTTAACATTATTTAGCCATTGATTATTTGTCCACTAGCCACCTGATCATGGCACGTCAAAGAAGTTCAAATTTCTCCGCTTATGAAAAAAAAATATTGGCGGAGCTGATGGAGGAATTTAGTAATATACTGGAGGATAAAAAGACAGACAACATGACTGTCAAAAAGAAGTAAGACACCTGGGTCATTTTATGCGACAAATGTAAAGGATCAACAGAGAAGCCCCAATTCAATTGCTGTACAAAATGGGCACGTAAATAGCCTACTAATAATGAGTTAATTATCATAAAACTCTGAGTAACTTCTTTTGGTCTCTCCACAGTAGATATGCTGACATTTTGTCAGTTAAGACACCTCAAGTGGCAGTTTAGAATTCATCTCTAATCTATGATTACATTAATTGAGCAACAGGCCTAAAATTAATCTAGGTTTAAATTGAAAACTAAACTCAGATTAGAGGAAGGATTTAATTGAATTAGGATTAATTGAAAACTAGGTTTAAAATTTGGTGCAACAAGATTAATAGATTAACCATTGATTTAACCAAGTTTAAGAGTTAATCCATGTTGGTGCAACCCACCCTTAGGCTTTTAAGAATTAAAAACATTCTCACTATTTCTCTTCTGTCATCTAGCACCTGGATCTTGTTGTGTGTGTGCAGTGGTTCTGTACAGTAAGTGCTGCAGACCATCCACTGAGGGCTGTAGGTATAATGGTGAGTAATCCAAGCACATTAGCCTCCCGCTCCACGAGGTGCAGCATATCAGATGCCTACAATACACATCAGGCACTGCCAGGAAATAGCAAGCAGCACTCTAAAAATGAAATCACCTATTCATTTAATCACAAATGCTGACCCCTCAAACACGGTTTTGATGGTGAATGTTTTTCTGAACACGGAACAGGCTACAAGTGTGGGCTGGGGTTGTGAGGAAGTTAGGATGTTCCCTATCTGTATACGACGGCTGTGTGTTAATGTACAATTTGCATTCATATGCAACAACATCCCATTTCTCAGAATGTGCCTGAAAATGGTTGTCATATTTGATATGACTGTGATGGAGAGGAATGAAATTAAGTCCATTATCAGGTTCAATATCAGATAGCACACAGAGAGAGCACATTACACTCCCAGACTCAGTGGAATTGTATGAAAATGAAATTGCTTTAAAGTTCAATTCATGGATCTGTTCCCGCAGTTCCCTGGCACTGTTCTTTTTGTCTCTCGTTGATGTGTAAAAGGCATTTATGCTCATGAGAGCGAAAATAAAGAGGTAAACAATTCACTCCCAATGTGGCAGCTAAATAATTGCCAAGGTATGGGGAGGCACGGTGGGTATTGCCTATAAAATCACAGTGTAGAAAAGTGTTCATATCCCCAGATCTCAAGATTCATTTGAATAATAACAAAAAGCTATGACCCCAGGGAATAACACCTTCATTGAAATTGTTTATGAAAAATATTTGGGGGTAACAACTCTGCATCAGAGATTAACTTTGTGCCCTCACATGTACTGAATGGCTAAAACCGAGGTAGTGAGTCAACATTTGGTATTCATATGAATCAGAGGTTAAAAAGGGGAATACTGAACACATTAAAGCCAATTACAGAGGGGGGAAAGTATCTAGCTCTAAGCTTGTTTTTCTGAGGCGCTATAAACCAGGAGCCATATCCCATGAGTAGGTAGTTGCTGTGGACAGTTGATTCATGTGTGGTTGTGCTGACAGACAGATTTGAAAGGATATGTGGTGACGTAAGCTCCATCCTCTCTCCAACCCCATGAAGCAGTACAGCCTTCGCGGACAGAGGAACTTCTGCCAAAACCTTGGCCAATGTCAATGTCACCTCTATCAGCACTCAAACAGACAAGCCAAAGGTACATTATTAGATGGCAGGCAGAGGGAAATGTGATTCTGCAGCTTTCTATTTTCAGCTTTAGTCATAAGATCCATGTGCCAAGAAAGGCAAGGTAAACACATCTTGAAATTGAGAGCACAGCACACACGGTATGTGACCTCCAGCATGTGCGCATGTTAGGATTTACAAAAATAAACATAACCAGTCAAAGTATAAGAGACAAAGAACAAACACTCATCTGAGATTCATAGCTGTATGCGACTCAACTCATACTTATTTCCTACTTATTTTCATCTCCTGTCTCCAGTGCAGATATCCCAGTGGTGAAGGTGCATAAAGATTCAGATGTTATGGACCTGATATATGACGTCATTGTTTTAGCACTACCCACAGAGTTTTTAAACTATGGCTTGCGACATGGTTCAATGTGCCAATAAATCAGCACACTTTTTCATTTTTCTTCAAATTGACCCTCACTTGGAACTAGAATTGTGATCAAGTTGGCTGTGCTAATGTAGTAGATACAAAACAAGGGTAATGGAGAGCACTGTACAATACGGCAAACTCAGCAAATTAGGCATTTGTGGTAAGTACATAGGCTATATGTACTCGGCTTCTCCTAGTACGTACGACCGCAGCACAGCTGTGCTAAAAAAGTCACAACCCATGCCCTCTCGTGTACTATTATTATTATTATTTTTTTTAATTTTCCCAAAAAGCTCTGAGCATAATTGTACTGCAGTAGCGTCTTAGAAGGTGACTCAAGTAACTTTAGCCAATTTTTTTTTCATGGCCTTAACAACCCATGCCAACAGTCCGGCTGGGGACACTCATGAAATCCTGCTTATCCGTGCATAGCCATGGACAGCCTGCGCCTTTGGGCTTGTGTAGCCAGAGGCTAAGTCAGCAGTATGAGACCTCTGGAATCACTGAGGATCTGAAAGAGAGTGCAGCAAACAGACAGATCTAGGACAGACAGGCCAGGACTGAATCATCACTGGGTGGGAGAAGACAGAGCAGATAACATTAGGACAGTGGAGAGCTGTGCTGACTCACCAGGAGGCAATGTCACAGAAACATGCAATGCTACAGTTTCCCTAGGCAAAGGACAATCAGTCCAAGGTTACAATATGATGATCTAGAGAACTCGTTAATGTTACTGGTCTACTGTGAGCTCTATAGTCCTGCTCTTTGCTCTAATTTTTTATATTTCTGGACCTCACTAAATTCAAATTAATTAATTGGATTAGACAGCAATGTACTTTGTCATCAAACATCATACATGTTGGCAATAATATGACACGATAATGATTTTGACAAGATATAGCTTTCTGATCCTTGCATTAGTCCTGCTGTTATATATACAGCTCCTGTCAAGGGGCTAATACATGTCAATGGCAAGCAGAACATTGAGTAGCGATTCTTTACCAAAGCACAGAATCATTTTCAACCGCTACTATAACTATTTTCCCGATGGACAAGACACAAAACGGGAAGAACATGACATTTGCGTCCAGTTTGATTAAATAGAAACATGCTGTAAATAGCAATGTCCATGTCCACGGTATCGATTGGATTGTTTCTCAGAATCCGTGATGGAATCTTAATGTTACCTGGTTCTGGACTTAAATGTTTGATTCCTCAACTCTATTACATTGAATAGTAATTCCAAGTCATGGAATACAATACTTTGAGTTGCTGCTGTAAAGTGCTGCAGAGTTATCCTGATTATTGAACATTGAAACTGCTTGTCTTTGAAGCATCTAGGAGTTTCTGGCTTTATTATCATGCAAGAAATGTAATTAATTTCTGAAGCGTAATCACAACTTATGAGGTGAAAGGACAGTGCATCTGGCACTTAACATTCAGTCTCACTCATTAATGGCTCATTATAGGATTGTTAAGACGGTTCAACTGAGCTTGCAGAAATGCGAGGTGAAAAATAATCATCAATGGGTCAGTGAATACTCAATACACTCAGCTGCAGATGAACGAATGAGGCAAATACAGTATTCTCCTGTTTATGCTTCTCTCTTTAACTCTTTACTGCCTATATTGCAGTAGTAGTAGTAGTAGAAGTAGTAGTTATAGTAGTAGTAGTAGTATTAGTACAGTGGAGGCTCCTCAGAGGAGGAAGGGAAGGACCATCCTCTGTGAATTTCATTTTTTTGAAGGAAAACATTTAAAAGTTATCCTTTTTAGATAAACCTATTCTAAATATAATCACGTCACCAAATCATTGATTAAAACACACTATTTTGCAAAGAAGGTCTACAGTAGCCTCAACAGCAGTCTGTAGGGTAGCACCATGGCGTAGCCGGAGGACAGCTAGCTTCCATCCTCTGTCCTGGGTACATTGACTTCAATTCCAAGATGGCGTAGCAGTGTAGACGTGTTTGTTTAGTCCTCTCGTGTACGTTTGTATTTTTTCGTAGTTCTTGTATATATATATATTTTTTTAATTCTATCTCTTTTCGATTTTTTAATTCGATTATACCTTCCGGTAACCTACCTCACCCAATGTGATACGGAATCGCTATTATTTTTAACTTTGGAACACATTCAAGAACCCCCAGTAGCTAACCAGCTAATCAGCTACAAGCTACTTAGCCATTTTTAGCCGCTGCTTGCAGCTTTTACCTTCTGCACAGACACCAGCCCTGTTATTAGCCTGGATATTACTCACCAATTTACCAGCATCGGACTGTCTCTCGACAACAACGCCGGATTCCTGCCGTAATCCCTGAGCCACCACTTCTGATCCTCACAGCTAGCTTGCCGCTAACGAAGCTAGCACCAGTTAGCAAAACAATTCTACAATCACAACCTCTCTTTCGCCATCGCCATCCGGCTTGGATTCTCTGTCGACACGACCACGACTGGTCTGCAGACGAATACCCCATCCGCTGTGCCCTCAACCGGCCTCCGTCTGAGCAGACCCCCTCCGTCTGAGCAGACCACCCCCCGGGCTACTAACGTTAAACGTCGCGTGCTAGCTTAGTGGCGGCTAACCTGCTCCATCTACGGCTGCCCCCTGGACACTATGATCACTTGGCTACATAGCTGATGCCTGCCGGACTGTCCATTAATTCACGGTACTCCATTCTGTTTATTTGTGTTTTATCTGTCGGCTCTGTGTTTTAACTCAGGCTCTGTGTGTAGTCAATCCGACCCTCTCTGCCTAGTCGTCGCCATTTTTACCTGCTGTTGCTGTGTTAGCTGACTAGCTGCTGGTATCTCACCTGTTGTTTTAGCTAGCTCTCCCAATCAAGACCTGCAATCACTTTATGCCTTACTGTATGTCTCTCTCAAATATCAATATGCCTTGTATACTGTTGTTCAGGCTAGTTATCATTGTTTTGGTTTGCAATGGACCCCGTAGTTCCACTCTCCGTACCTCTGATACCTCCTTTGTCCCACCTCCCACACATGCGGTGACCTCACCCATTGAGACCAGCATGTCCAGAGATACAACCTCTCTTATCATCACCCAGTGCCTGGGCTTGCCTCCGCTGTACCCGTGCCCCACCATACCCCTGTCTGCACATTATGCCCAGAATCTATTCTACCACGGCCATAAATCTGCTCCTTTTATTCCTTGTCCCCAACGCTCTAGGCGACCAGTTTTGATAGCCTTTAGCCGCACACTCATCCTACTACTCCTCTGTTCCTCGGGTGATGTGGAGGCAAACCCAGGCCCTGCATGTCCCCAGGCACCCTCATTTGTTGACTTCTGTGATCGAAAAAGCCTTGGCCTCATGCATGTCAACATCAGAAGCCTCCTCCCTAAGTTTGTCTTACTCACCGCTTTAGCACACTCTGCCAACCCTGATGTCCTTGCCGTGTCTGAATCCTGGCTTAGGAAGGCCACCAAAAATTCTGAGATTTCCATACCCAACTATAACACTTTCCGTCAAGATAGAACTGCCAAAGGGGGAGGAGTTGCAATCTACTGCAGAGATAGCCTGCAAAGTTCTGTCATACTTTCCAGGTCTATGCCCAAACAGTTCGAACTTCTAATTTTAAAGATTAATCTCTCCAGAAATAAGTCTCTCACTGTTGCCACCTGCTACCGACCCCCCTCAGCTCCCAGCTGTGCCCTGGACACCATCTGTGAATTGATCGCTCCCCATCTATCTTCAGAGTTTGTTCTGTTAGGTGACCTAAACTGGGATATGCTTAACACCCCGGCAGTCCTACAATCTAAGCTAGATGCCCTCAATCTCACACAAATCATCAAGGAACCCACCAGGTACAACCATAAATCCGTAAACATGGGCACCCTAATAGACATTATCCTGACCAACTTGCCCTCCAAATACACCTCTGCTGTCTTCAATCAAGATCTCAGCGATCACTGCCTCATTGCCTGTATCCGCTACGGGTCCGCGGTCAAACGACCACCCCTCATCACTGTCAAACGCTCCCTAAAACACTTCTGCGAGCAGGCCTTTCTAATCGATCTGGCCCGGGTACCCTGGAAGGATATTGACCTCATCCCGTCAGTTGAGGATGCCTGGTCATTCTTTAAAAGTTACTTCCTCACCATATCAGACAAGCATGCTCCGTTCAAAAAATGCAGAACTAAGAACAGATATAGCCCTTGGTTCACTCCAGACCTGACTGCCCTCGACCAGCACAAAAACATCCTGTGGCGAACTGAAATAGCATCGAAGAGCCCCCGCGATATGCAACTGTTCAGGGAAGTCAGGAACCAATACACACAGTCAGTCAGGAAAGCAAAGGCCAGCTTTTTCAAGCAGAAATTTGCATCCTGTAGCTCTAACTCCAAAAAGTTCTGGGATACTGTAAAGTCCATGGAGAACAAGAGCACCTCCTCCCAGCTGCCCACTGCACTGAGGCTAGGTAACACGGTCACCACCGATAAATCCGTGATAATCGAAAACTTCAACAAGCATTTCTCAATGGCTGGCCATGCCTTCCTCCTGGCGACTCCAACCTTGGCCAACAGCCCCGCCCCCCCCGCTGCTACTCGCCCAAGCCTCCCCAGCTTCTCCTTTACCCAAATCCAGATAGCAGATGTTCTGAAAGAACTGAAAAACCTGGACCCATACAAATCAGCTGGGCTTGACAATCTGGACCCCCTATTTCTGAAACTGTCCGCCGCCATTGTCGCACCCCCTATTACCAGCCTGTTCAACCTCTCCTTCGTATCATCTGAGATCCCCAAGGATTGGAAAGCTGCCGCGGTCATCCCCCTCTTCAAAGGGGGAGACACCCTGGACCCAAACTGTTACAGACCTATATCCATCCTGCCCATCTAAGGTCTTCGAAAGCCAAGTCAACAAACAGATCACTGACCATCTCGAATCCCACCGTACCTTCTCCGCTGTGCAATCCGGTTTCCGAGCCGGTCACGGGTGCACCTCAGCCACGCTCAAGGTACTAAACGATATCATAACCGGCATCGATAAAAGACAGTACTGTGCAGCCGTCTTCATCGACCTGGCCAATGCTTCGACTCTGTCAATCACCATATTCTTATCGGCAGACTCAGTAGCCTCGGTTTTTCTAATGACTGCCTTGCCTGGTTCACCAACTACTTTGCAGACAGAGTTCAGTGTGTCAAATCGGAGGGCATGTTGTCCGGTCCTCTGGCAGTCTCTATGGGGGTACCACAGGGTTCAATTCTCGGGCCGACTCCTTTCTCTGTATATATCAATGATGTTGCTCTTGCTGCGGGCGATTCCCTGATCCACCTCTACGCAGACGACACCATTCTGTATACTTCTGGCCCTTCCTTGGACACTGTGCTATCTAACCTCCAAACGAGCTTCAATGCCATACAACACTCCTTCCGTGGCCTCCAACTGCTCTTAAACGCTAGTAAAACCAAATGCATGCTTTTCAACCGTTCGCTGCCTGCACCCGCACGCCCGACTAGCATCACCACCCTGGACGGTTCCGACCTAGAATATGTGGACATCTATAAGTACCTAGGTGTCTGGCTAGACTGCAAACTCTCCTTCCAGACTCATATCAAACATCTCCAATCCAAAATCAAATCTAGAGTCGGCTTTCTATTTCGCAACAAAGCCTCCTTCACTCACGCCGCCAAACTTACCCTAGTAAAACTGACTATCCTACCGATCCTCGACTTCGGCGATGTCATCTACAAAATAGCTTCCAATACTCTACTCAGCAAACTGGATGCAGTTTATCACAGTGCCATCCATTTTGTTACTAAAGCACCTTATACGACCCACTACTGCGACCTGTATGCCCTAGTCGGCTGGCCCTCGCTACATGTTCATCGTCAGACCCACTGGCTCCAGGTCATCTACAAGGCTATGCTAGGTAAAGTGCCGCCTTATCTCAGTTCACTGGTCACGATGGCTACACCCACCCGTAGCACGCGCTCCAGCAGGTGTATCTCACTGATCATCCCTAAAGCCAAAACCTCATTTGGACGCCTTTCCTTCCAGTTCTCTGCTGCCTGCGACTGGAACGAATTGCAAAAATCTCTGAAGTTGGAGACTTTTATCTCCCTCAACAACTTTAAACATCTGCTATCCGAGCAGCTAACCGATCGCTGCAGCTGTACATAGTCCATCGGTATATAGCCCACCCAATTTACCTACCTCACCCCCCATACTGCTTTATTTATTTACTTTTCTGCTCTTTTGCACACCAGTATCTCTACTTGCACATGATCATCTGATGATTTATCACTCCAGTGTTAATCTGCTAAATTGTAATTATTTGATTTATTGCCTACCTCATGCCTTTTGCACACATTGTATATAGATTCTCTTTTTTTCTACCATGTTATTGACTTGTTTATTGTTTACTCCATGTGTAACTCTGTGTTGTTGTCTGTTCACACTGCTATGCTTTATCTTGGCCAGGTCGCAGTTGCAAATGAGAACTTGTTCTCAACTAGCCTACCTGGTTAAATAAAGGTGAAAAAAAAATAAAAATACAAAACCTGGGAGGCTCATGGTTCTCACCCTCTTCCATAGACATACACAGTAATTATGACAATTTCCAGATGACATCCTCCAGTCTATCAGTTGCAGCATGAACTGACATGTTGTCCACCCAATCAAAGGATCAGAGAATTAATCTAGTATTGAAAGCATACGCTACAGCTAGCTAGCACTGGTGTGTATAAAATGTGGGGAGTAGCTAACTCAAAGAAAGATAAAGACTATAGTTGAACAGTTTTGAACAAATTCATTTATTCCAAAATGAAGGAGAAGCAAGAGAGAAATATTTCATTTTTTTTCACTTTCAGTTTCACTTACTGCAAATGCAGCTAGCTAGTGTAACATACTAAAACACCCTGCTAAAATAGAGGGATGCTATGTTAGCTAACTGGCTATGACTTACCAACACAACACTGGAACTCTTCCAAGTCAAGGTAAACTTCTGCTATTACAAATTTATTGCCACAGGGGCCCGCCGGTGTAACTGCTTACTGACTGTACACTAACGTTACTGCATGATTGTAGCGGGTTTACTAACGCGTTAGTTCTATTAGCTATGCTGACTATGACGTTACTTCAGCTAATATGGTTACAACGATGTAGGCTGTGTGTAGCGGTTTGGCATGGAAAGTATTTTTCTCCTGGTCACATCAGTGGCGGATCTAGACCATTTCAACTGGGGAGCCAAGCTGGGGCCAGTTGTACTTTTAAAGGGGCCAAATACATTAGATGTTATTGTTGTCATATTGTTTTCTTCTCTGCATTGCAGGCATTAGCAGGCAAAAGACCATGATCATAATCAATAACGGATGTGAAAAAAGAACGATAGCAAAAATTAGTTATGTAAAAATGATTTCACATTCCACATTTAGGGGGGCCACAAGGGGGTCCAAAATTGTTGTCACAGGGGCACTGGCCCCCCCTGCCCCCCCCCCCCCCTAGAACCGCTAGTGGGTCACATACAGCTGATGTGTTGTGCGTTGAAGTCCACAAGCGAAGGGAAGAGGTGAGAGGAGGAGAGCGCATACAGTGGGGAGAACAAGTATTTGATACACTGCCGATTTTGCAGGTTTTCCTACTTACAAAGCATGTAGAGGTCTGTAATTTTTATCATAGGTACACTTCAACTGTGAGAGACGGAATCTAAAACAAAAATCCAGAAAATCACATTGTATGATTTTTAAGTAATTAAGTTGCATTTTATTGCATGACATAAGTATTTGATCACCTACCAACCAGTAAGAATTCCGGCTCTCACAGACCTGTTAGTTTTTCTTTAAGAAGCCCTCCTGTTCTCCACTCATTACCTGTATTAACTGCACCTGTTTGAACTCGTTACCTGTATAAAAGACACCTGTCCACACACTCAATCAAACAGACTCCAACCTCTCCACAATGGCCAAGACCAGAGAGCTGTGTAAGGACATCAGGGATAAAAGTGTAGACCTGCACAAGGCTGGGATGGGCTACAGAACAATGGGCAAGCAGCTTGGTGAGAAGGCAACAACTGGAAGAAGTTCAAGATGACGGTCAATCACCCTCGGTCTGGGGCTCCATGCAAGATCTCACCTCGTGGGGCATCAATGATCATGAGGAAGGTGAGGGATCAGCCCAGAACTACACGGCAGGACCTGGTCAATGACCTGAAGAGAGCTGGGACCACAGTCTCAAAGAAAACCATTAGTAACACACTACGCCGTCATGGATTAAAATCCTGCAGCGCACGCAATGACCCCCTGCTCAAGCCAGCGCATGTCCAGGCCCGTCTGAAGTTTGCCAATGACCATCTGGATGATCCAGAGGAGGAATGGGAGAAGGTCATGTGGTCTGATGAGACAAAAATAGAGCTTTTTGGTCTAAACTCCACTCGCCATGTTTAGAGGAAGAAGAAGGATGAGTACAACCCCAAGAACACCATCCCAACCGTGAAGCATGGAGGTGGAAACATCATTCTTTGGGGATGCTTTTCTGCAAAGGGGACAGGACGATTGCACCGTATTGAGGGGAGGATGGATGGGGCCATGTATTGCGAGATCTTGGCCAACAACCTCCTTCCCTCAGTAAGAGCATTGAAGATGGGTCGTGGCTGGGTCTTCCAGCATGACAATGACCCGAAACACACAGCCAGGGCAACTAAGGAGTGGCTCCGTAAGAAGCATCTCAAGGTCCTGGAGTGGCCTAGCCAGTCTCCAGACCTGAACCCAATAGAACATCTTTGGAGGGAGCTGAAAGTCCGTATTGCCCAGCGACAGCCCCGAAACCTGAAGGATCTGGAGAAGGTCTGTATGGAGGAGTGGGCCAAAATCCCTGCTGCAGTGTGTGCAAACCTGGTCAAGAACTACAGAAAACGTATGATCTCTGTAATTGCAAACAAAGGTTTCTGTACCAAATATTAAGTTCTGCTTTTCTGATGTATCAAATACTTACAGTGGGGAGAACAAGTATTTGATACACTGCCGATTTTGCAGGTTTTCCTACTTACAAAGCATGTAGAGGTCTGTAATTTTTATCATAGGTACACTTCAACTATGAGAGACGGAATCTAAAACAAAAATCCAGAAAATCACATTGTATGATTTTTAAGTAATTAATTTGCATTTTATTGCATGACATAAGTATTTGATACATCAGAAAAGCAGAACTTAATATTTGTTACAGAAACCTTTGTTTGCAATTACAGAGATCATACGTTTTCTGTAGTTCTTGACCAGGTTTGCACACACTGCAGCAGGGATTTTGGCCCACTCCTCCCTACAGATCTTCTCCAGATCCTTCAGGTTTCGGGGCTGTCGCTGGGCAATACGGACTTTCAGCTCCCTCCAAAGATTTTCTATTGGGTTCAGGTCTGGAGACTGGCTAGGCCACTCCAGGACCTTGAGATGCTTCTTACGGAGCCACTCCTTAGTTGCCATGGCTGTGTGCTTCGTGTCGTTGTCATGCTGGAAGACCCAGCCACGACCCATCTTCAATGCTCTTACTGAGGGAAGGAGGTTGTTGGCCAAGATCTCGCGATACATGGCCCCATCCATCCTCCCCTCAATACGGTGCAGTCGTCCTGTCCCCTTTGCAGAAAAGCATCCCCAAAGAATGATGTTTCCACCTCCATGCTTCACGGTTGGGATGGTGTTCTTGGGGTTGTACTCATACTTCTTCTTCCTCCAAACACGGCGAGTGGAGTTAGACCAAAAAGCTCTATTTTTGTCTCATCAGACCACATGACCTTCTCCCATTCCTCCTCTGGATCATCCAGATGGTCATTGGCAAACTTCAGACAGGCCTGGACATGCACTGGCTTAAGCAGGGGGACCTTGCGTGCGCTGCAGGATTTTAATCCATGACGGCGTAGTGTTACTAATGGTTTTCTTTGAGACTGTGGTCCCAGCTCTCTTCAGGTCATTGACCAGGTCCTGCCGTGTAGTTCTGGGCTGATCCCTCACCTTCCTCATGATCATTGATGGCCCACGAGGTGAAATCTTGCATGGAGCCCCAGACCGAGGGTGATTGACCGTCATCTTGAACTTCTTCCATTTTCTAATAATTGCGCCAACAGTTGTTTCCTTCTCACCAAGCTGCTTGCCTATTGTCCTGTAACCCATCCCAGCCTTGTGCAGGTCTACAATTTTATCCCTGATGTCCTTACACAGCTCTCTGGTCTTGGCCATTGTGGAGAGGTTGGAATCTGTTTGATTGAGTGTGTGGACAGGTGTCTTTTATACAGGTAACGAGTTCAAACAGGTGCAGTTAATACAGGTAATGAGTGGAGAACAGGAGGGCTTCTTAAAGAAAAACTAACAGGTCTGTGAGAGGCGGAATTCTTACTGGTTGGTAGGTGATCAAATACTTATGTCATGCAATAAAATGCAAATTAATTATTTAAAAATCATACAATGTGATTTTCTGGATTTTTGTTTTAGATTCCGTCTCTCACAGTTGAAGTGTACCTATGATAAAAATTACAGACCTCTACATGCTTTGTAAGTAGGAAAACCTGCAAAATCGACAGTGTATCAAATACTTGTTCTCCCCACTGTATGTCATGCAATAAAATGCAAATTAATTACTTAAAAATCATACAATGTGATTTTCTGGATTTTTGTTTTAGATTTCGTCTCTCACAGTTGAAGTGTACCTATGATAAAAATTACAGACCTCTACATGCTTTGTAAGTATGAAAACCTGCAAAATCGGCAGTGTATCAAATACTTCTTCTCCCCACTGTATATGCAAGAAGGAATACCAGGTGGCTGCTATGAAAGTGAACTGTGTTTACTCATGATCGCATGATTCTGTTGAAAAACATTTCTTAATTAAAACTTCTTATGGCTGCGGGGCAGTTTTGAGAAGCTTGGATGAATAAGGTGCCCAGAGTAAACTGCCTGCTCCTCAGTCCCAGTTGCTAACATATGCATATTATTAGTATATTCGAATAGAAAACACTCTGGAGTTTCTAAAACTGTTTGAATGATGTCTGTGAGTATAACAGAACTCATATGGCAGGCCAAAACCTGAGAAAAAAATCCAACCAGGAAGTGGGAAATCTGAGGTTTGTAGTTTTTCAACTCATCGCCTATCGAATACACAGTGGGATATGGGTCATGTTGCACATCCTAAGGCTTCCACTAGATGTCAACAGTCTTTAGAACGTTGTCTGATGCTTCTACTGTGAGGTGGGGCCGAATGAGAGGGGATTGAGTAAGGTCTACCATGAGCTGAACATGCGCTGACCAATCGCGTTCATGTGAGAGCGAGCTCTGTTCTATCGCATTTCTGAAGACAAAGGAATTCTCCGGTTGAAATATTATTGAAGATTTATGTTAAAAATATCCTAAAGATTGATTCAATACATCGTTTGACATGTTTCTACTGACTGTAACGGAACTTTTTGACATTTCGTCTGCTTTTAGTGAATGCGCTTCTTGACTTTGGATTTGTTTACCAAACGCGCCTACAAAAGTAGCTATTTGGACATAAATTGTGGACATTACCGAACAAATCAAACATTTATTGTGGAACTGGGATTCCTGGGAGTGCATTCTGATGAAGATCATCAAAGGTAAGTGAATATTTATAATGTTATTTCTGACTTCTGTTGACTGCACAATATGGCGGTTATATTTTTGTCTTGATTTGGCTCTGAGCGCCGACCTCAGATTATTGCATGGTTTGCTTTTTCTGTAAAGCATTTTTGAAATCTGACACAGCGGTTGCATTAAGGAGAAGTGGATCTAAAATTCCATGTATAACACTTGATCTTTGATCAACGTTTATTATGAGTGTTTCTGGAAATTGATGTGGCTCTCTGCAAAATCACCAGATGTTTTTGGAACTACTGAACATAACGCGCGCCAATGTATACTGAGTTTTTTATTTTTTATATATTTTTTTTTAACCCCTTTTCTCCCCAATTTTCGTGGTATCCAGTCGCTAGTAATTACTATCTTGTCTCATCGCTACAACTCCCGTACGGGCTCAGGAGAGACGAAGGTCGAAAGCCATGCGTCCTCCGAAGCACAACCCAAGCAAGCCGCACTGCTTCTTAACACAGCGTGCCTCCAACCCGGAAGCCAGCCGCACCAATGTGTCGGAGGAAACACCGTGCACCTGGCCCCCTTGGTTAGCGCGCACTGCGCCCGGCCCGCCACAGGAGTCGCTGGAGCGCGATGAGACAAGGATATCCCTGCCGGCCAAACCCTCCCTAACCCAGACGACGCTAGGCCAATTGTGCGTCGCCCCACGGACCTCCCGGTCGCGGCCGGCTGCGACAGAGCCTGGGCGCGAACCCAGAGACTTTGGTGGCGCAGCTAGCACTGCGATGCAGTGCCCTAGACCACTGCGCCACCCGGAAACATATTTTTTATATAAATATAAACTTTACCGAACAAAACATACATGTATTGTGTAACATGAAGTCCTATGAGTGTCATCTGATGAAGATCATCAAAGGTTAGTGATTCATTTTATCTCTATTTCTGCTTTTCGTGACTCCTGTCCTTGGCTGGAAAAATGGCTGTGTTTTTCTGTGATTTGGCGGTGACCTAACATAATCGTTTGTGGTGCTTTCGCTGTAACGCCTTTTTTAAATCGGACACTGTGGTGGGATTAACTTCTTATGGCTGCAGGGGCAGTATTGAGTAGCTTGGATGAAAGGTGCACAGAGGTGCCCAGAGTAAACGGCCTGCTCCTCAGTCATAGTTGTTAATATATGCATATTATTATTAGTATTGGATAGAAACCACTCTGAAGTTTCTAAAACTGTTTGAATTATGTCTGAGTATAACAGAACTCATATGGCAGGCAAAAACCTGAGAAGTTCCACTTCCTGTTTGGAATTTTTCTGAGGCTGGTAGTTTTTCAACCAAGCTCTCATTGAAATTACAGCGAGATATGGATGAGTTGTCACTTCCTACGGCTTCCACTAGATGTCAACAGTCAATAGAACTTTGTCTGATGACTCTGCTGTGAAGGGGGGGGCCGAAGGAGACAGGAATGAGTAACCAAAGCCATGAGGTGACCACGCTTTGACCACGCGCGTTCACGTTGGAGGCAGCTCCGTTCTATCGCTCAACTGAAGTCAATGTAATTCTCCGGTTGGAACGTTATTCAAGATGTATGTTAACAACATTCTTAAGATTGATTCAATACATCGTTTGACATGTTTCTACTGACTGTTACGGAACTTTTGGACATTTCATCACGTTATAGTGGATGCGCTTTGTGACTTTGGAATTCTTTACCAAACGCGCTAACCAAAGTAGCTAATTGGACATAAATAACGGACATTATCGAACAAATCAAGCATTTATTGTGGACCTGGGATTCCTAGGACTGCATTCTGATGAAGTTCATCAAAGGTAAGGAAACATTTATCATGTATTTTCTGGTTTCTGTTGACTCCAACATGGCGGCTAATTTTACTATTGTTCTGAGCTCCGTCTCAGATTATTGCATGGTTTGCTTTTTCTGTAAAGTTTTTTTGAAATCTGACACAGCGGTTGCATTAAGGAGAGGTATATCTATAATTCCATGTGTATAACTTGTATTATCATCTACATTTATGATGAGTATTTCTGTTGAAACGATGTGGCTATGCACTATCACTGGATGTTTTTGGAACTAGTGAATGTAAATCGCCAATGTAAACTCAGATTTTTTGATATAAATAATGAACTTTATCAAACAAAACATGCATGTATTGTGTAACATGAAGTCCTATGAGTGTCATCTGATGAAGATCATCAAAGGTTAGTGATTAATCTTATCTCTATTTGTGCTATTTGTGGCTCCTCTCTTTGGCTGGAAAAATGGCTGAATTTTTCTTTGAGTTGGTGGTGACGTAACATAATCGTTTTTGGTGCTTTTGCTGAAAAGCCTATTTGAAATCGGACACTTTGGTGGGATTAACAACAAGATTACCTTTAAAATGGTATAAGACACATGTATGTTTGAGGAATTTTAATTAAGATATTTCTGTTGTTTGAATATTGGCGCCCTGCACTTTCACTGGCTGTTGTCATATCGATCCCGTTACGGTGTGCAGCCATAAGAAGTTTTAAAAGCAAACGGAACAAAAGGTGATAAACATACATGAATCTGGACTAATGATTGCACCTTATATCAGCTAGATGCAGGTGAATGCGTCACTGTCTGTCATCTCAAATTTGTCTCTCGACCTGTGTGCACCTACGTTGTAAACTTTCATTCATTGGTTAGGTTGTAACAACCTCAATGGGTATAGGGGAGATTCAAGTATCATGTAGTAGCCAAAACCTATCGCTGTAACATTGAACTGGGTGAATAGAATATGAATGAGAGTCATCCCAAATTATGTAATAGAAATAAGGCCAAGCTCATGAAAAAAATAATTGTCCTCCCTCATGGTAAACGGCACTGACCGCCACTGTATTAGTAGTAGATGTAGTAATAGTAGGTTTTATTGGTTTCTCGCAGTCATAGACTGAATTGTAAACCATTTTACAATCATAACATCAATCACATGTTATTATCAAATAGTAAAATACTTAACTATCAAAACACTGAATATAATACAATGTCAAAATATGCAATATATACAAAGCAACAATATTAAACGACAAGGTTAGAGGTGGCAGTTTTAGAAAATACACCCTGGGCTACATGGTGTGTGCATTGATCAGTTTAGTGAAGTATGGAATGGGAGAGTTCTGATAGCGACCTGTGCATGTCATGGGAGTGTTCAGTTTGTGGCTGTTGCCCTTGCCAGTCCAGTAATCTGCTGTCTGGTTGAGGGGAGCCAGTCTGCAAACTGGGAGTTCTGCAGGGATTTAGCAAATGTCAGGCAGATCTGCTCCCTTCTGCTCTCCAAGGACATGATTCCGAGGGTTTCAAGGGCTGCTCGGTAGCAAGCATACGGCCCGTACATAAATATTCTGCAGGATCTTCTGGACACTCTCTAGCTGAGCAGTCAGGGTTTGTGTGAGGCCAGGTTCCAGGCAAGGACAGCATACAGTGGCTTGCAAAAGTATTCACCCCCCTTGGCATTTTTCCTATTTTGTTGCCTTACAACCTGGAACCAAAAATTATTTGGGGGGGGTTTGTATCATTTGATTTACACAACATGCCTACCCCTTTGAAGATGCAAAATATTTGTATTGTGAAACAAACAAGAAATAAGACAAAAAAAACAGAAAACTATTCACCCCCTAAGTCAAAACATTGTAGAGCCACCTTTGGCAGCAATTACAGCTGAAAGTCTCTTGGGGTATGTCTCTAAAAGCTTGGCACATCTAGCCACTGGGACTTTTGCCCATTCTTCAAGGCAAAACTGCTCCAGCTCCTTCAAATTGGATGAGTTCCACTGGTGTACAGCAATCTTTAAGTCATACCACAGATTCTCAATTGGATTGAGGTCTGGGCTTTGACTAGGCCATTCCAAGACATTTAAATGTTTCCCCTTAAACCACTCAAGTGTTGCTTTAGCAGTATGCTTAGGGTCATTGTCCTGCTGGAAGTTGAACCTCTGTCCCAGTCTCAAATCTCTGGAAGACTGAAACAGGTTTCCCTCAAGAATTTCCCTGTATTTAGCGCCATCCATCATTCCTTCCATTCTGACCAGTTTCCCAGTCTCTGCCGATGAAAAACATCCCCACAGCATGATGCTGCCACCACCATGCTTCACTGTGGGGATGACGTTCTCGGGGTGATGCGCGGTGTTGGGTTTGTGCCAGACATAGGGTTTTCCTTGATAAAAATCAAATCAAATCAAATATATTTATATAGCCCTTCGTACATCAGCTAATATCTCAAAGTGCTGTACAGAAACACAGCCTAAAACCCCAAACAGCAAGCAATGCAGGTGTAGAAGCACGGTGGCTAGGAAAAACTCCTTAGAAAGGCCAAAACCTAGGAAGAATCCGAGAGAGGAACCAGGCTATGAGGGGTGGCCAGTCCTCTTCTGGCTGTGCCGGGTGGAGATTATAACAGAACATGGCCAAGATGTTCAAATGTTCATAAATGACCAGCATGGTCAAAAAGTTAATAATCACAGTAGTTATCGAGGGTGTAGCAAGTCAGCACCTCAGGAGTAAATGTCAGTTGGCTTTTCATAGCCGATCATTAAAAGTATCTCTACCGCTCCTGCGGTCTCTAGAGAGTTGAAAACAGCAGGTCTGGGACAGGTAGCACGTCCGGTGGACAGGTCAGGGTTCCATAGCCGCAGGCAGAACAGTTGAAACTGGAACAGCAGTAAGGCCAGGTGGACTGGGGACAGCAAGGAGTCATCATGCCAGGTAGTCCTGATGCATGGTCCTAGGGCTCAGAGAGAGAAAGAAAGAGAGAAGGAGAGAATTAGAGAGAGCATATTTAAATTCACACAGGACACCGGATAAGACAGGAGAAGTACTCCAGATACAGTGGGGCAAAAAAGTATTTAGTCAGCCACCAATTTTGCATGTTCTCCCACTTAAAAAGATGAGAGAGGCCTGTAATTTTCATCATAGGTACACTTCAACTATGACAGACAAAATTAGAAAAAAAAATCCAGAAAATCACATTGTAGGATTCTTTATGAATTTATTTGCAAATTATGGTGGAAAATAAGTATTTGGTCAATAACAAAAGTTTATCTCAATACTTTGTTATATACCCTTTGTTGGCAATGACAGAGGTCAAACGGTTTTTTGTAAGTCTTCACAAGGTTTTCACACACTGTTGCTGGTATTTTGGCCCATTCCTCCATGCAGATCTCCTCTAGAGCAGTGATGTTTTGGGGCTGTTGCTGGGCAACACGGACTTTCAACTCCCTCCAAAGATTTTCTATGGGGTTGAGATCTGGAGACTGGCTAGGCCACTCCAGGACCTTGAAATGCTTCTTACGAAGCCACTCCTTCGTTGCCCGGGCGGTGTGTTTGGGATCATTGTCATGCTGAAAGACCCAGCCACGTTTCATCTTCAATGCCCTTGCTGATGGAAGGAGGTTTTCACTCAAAATCTCACGATACATGGCCCCATTCATTCTTTCCTTTACACGGATCAGTTGTCCTGGTCCCTTTGCAGAAAAACAGCCCCAAAGCATGATGTTTGATGTCACCATTCTTGTGATCATTTTGACCCCACGGGGTGAGATCTTGCGTGGAGCCCCAGATCGAGGGAGATTATCAGTGGTATTGTATGTCTTCCATTTCCTAATAATTGCTCCCACAGTTGATTTCTTCAAACCAAGCTGCTTACCTATTGCAGATTCAGTCTTCCCAGCCTGGTGCAGGTCTACAATTTTGTTTCTGGTGTCCTTTGACAGCTCTTTGGTCTTGGCCATAGTGGAGTTTGGAGTGTGACTGTTTGAGGTTGTGGACAGGTGTCTTTTATACTGATAACAAGTTCAAACAGGTGCCATTAATACAGGTAACGAGTGGAGGACAGAGGAGCCTCTTAAAGAAGAAGTTACAGGTCTGTGAGAGCCAGAAATCTTGCTTGTTTGTAGTTGACCAAATACTTATTTTCCACCATAATTTGCAAATAAATTCATAAAAAATCCTACAATGTGATTTTCTGGATTTTTTTTCTCATTTTGTCTGTCATAGTTGAAGTGTACCTATGATGAAAATTACAGGCCTCTCTCATCTTTTTAAGTGGAAGAACTTGCACAATTGGTGGCTGACTAAATACTTTTTTGCCCCACTGTATAACAAACTGACCCTAGCCCCCCGACACATAAACTACTGCAGCATAAATACTGGAGGCTGAGACAGGAGGGGTCAGAAGACACTGTGGCCCCATCCGATGATACCCCCAGTCAGGGCCAAACAGGAAGGATATAACCCCACCGACTTTGCCAAAGCACAGCCCCCACACCACTAGAGGGATATCTCTAGTGATGGCCAAAAAGCTCAATTTTAGTCTCATCTGACCAGAGTACCTTCTTCCATATGTTTAGGGAGTCTCCCACATGCCTTTTGGCGAACACCAAATGTCTTTGCTTATGTTTTTCTTTAACCTCTCTAGGAGAGGTGAGATCTGAATGGTTTGTCCTCTGGGTTTTTCCTGCTACATAAGTTATGTTATACTCACAGACAAGATTCAAACAGTTTTAGAAACTTCAGAGTGTTTTCTATCCAAATCTACTAATAATATGCATATCTTCTATTCTGGGGATGAGTAGAAGGAAGTTGAAATTGGGCACGCTATTTATCCAAAAGTGAAAATGCTGCCCCCTATCCTAGAGAAGTTAAGCAATGGCTTTTTTCTGGCCACTCTTCCGTAAAGCCCAACTCTGTGGAATGTACGGCTTAAAGTGGTCCTATGGACAGATACTCCAATCTCCGCTGTGGAGCTTTGCAGCTCCTTCAGGGTTATCTTTGGTCTCTTTGTTGCCTCTGATTAATGCCCTCCACGCCTGGTCCGTGAGTTTCGGTGGGCGGCCCTCTCTTGGCAGGTTTGTTGTGGTGCCATATTCTTTCCTTTTTAAAATAATTGATTTAATGGTGCTCTGTGGGATGTTCAAAGTTTTGGATATTTTTTTATAACCCAACCCTGATCTGTACTTTGTCCCTGACCTGTTTGGAGAGCTCCTTGGTCTTCATGGTAACACTTGCTTGGTGGTACCCCTTGCTTAGTGGTGTTACGGACTCTAGGACCTTTCAGAACAGGTTTATATATACTGAGATCATGTGACAGATCATGTGACACTTAAATAAAGTCCACCTGTGTGCAATCTAATTATGTGACTTCTGAAGGTAATTGGTTGCACCAGATCTTATTTAGGGGCTTCATAGCAAAGGGGGTGAATACATATGCACGCACACTTTTCCGTTTTTGGTGGGGGGTTGAATTTTGAATTTCAATTTTGAAACAAGTAATTTTTTTCATTTCACTTCACCAACTTGGATTATTTTGTGTATGTCCATTACATGAAATCCAAATAAAAATCCATTTAAATTACAGGTTTTAATACAACAAAATAGGAAAAACGCAAAGGGGGATGAATGCTTTTGCAAGGCACTGTACTCCAGAACTTGTCTTACATAGCCGATGTAGATGGACAGTAGGCTTGATGTAGTTACAGAGAAGCGCTTCGTGCTCTTGAAGAGGAACAGCTTCATGCTGGCGTTTGTGGTCATGGTGTCAATCTGGCTGCTCCAGTGCAGGTCCTGCTGGACAGTGAGACCCAGCACCCTGAACTTTGATGTCTCTGAGAGGAGGTTGATGAACAGGGGTGATGCATTTTTTTTTTTTTATAGAAGGTGACACGCATCACTACACATTTCTTCTCATTGAGGAGCATGTCATTGGTAGCGGTCCAGCTGCTCATCTCATCCAGTTGCTTCTGCATTGATGATGGTTACTGCAGTTTCCTGGATTCAAGCAGATTCATGTGATTGGCATATTTCCACACAGGGTTGGCAGCTTCATGTGCAGCATCAATGATGAGGGCACGGAAAAGGACAGGGTCAAGTAAGGTCCCATGGGTCACCCCACATGTGAGGGACTAAAGTCACACATCCATGGGACTATTTCAGGTCTCATCCCCATTGACAGGATATTTTATGACAGTAGTGTGGTTAACCCTGTCAAATGCTTTGCTGAACTCTGTGGCTACCAATGAGCAAACCATGCTTGGTGTCTTTGGAGAGACTGTTAACAAAGCTAACAAGGGCATTGGTGGTTGACCTGCCTTTTAGACTTCAAAAACTTCCTGGGGTCAAAAGAGATGTCCTTGAGTATCCACTGGAGAGCAAAGCCTTCATCAATCTTTTAAAACAAATATTCAAAAATAAAATTGTGCATATACTGTATTTATGATTTGAAGGACTAAAGGCATGACCTGGGTTGGATTTAATGGTTCATCTTTTATTGATAGGGGCCATTATGCTACAAATCTCTGCCATGGGCCTGTCAGGTTTACTGGTATGCTTACACTTCCCATCCCACCACACTCCTACTGGGGCTATAAGGAGACTGTTGACCTGCAAAATGACTAACCAAAATCTAAAACGGACCCTTGCCTTAACTAACCTTAACCTTAACCAAACCCTTAACCTTGACCCTAGCCCTTACCCTAATTTTAACCATTTCTAAATTAAATATTGGTTTGCAAGCCAGGAGTTTATGTATACCCTTTTCAATCCTAGTGTACGATTATATTTCCGGTTAATAAGGCTGACCAATCCATCTGCTGCCGGGCTTCTAGTCTCCCTCTATCTTTTCAGATCTAACAGCTACAATGTCATTTATGTGTTCCATCTCAGGACACAGAGGCACATTGGCACAGCTGGGGGTTCCCATTGCAGATGCAGACGCTCTGAACACTCAGTGCTCTGAACCATATAGAAAAGGGAATCTACAGCAATTCCGGCGTAATGTGAATCCTTGTTATAACTGAGTCCTCGGTTTAAATGGGGGTCATGTCCTAACCTTATCGTTTCTGGGATCTGGGAGTAGGGGCTTATGGGGACGTGTGATGATATGTCACCACGGTGATGTAATCCCAAGGCTTTGTGTGTTAGCCACAGAGGATGTTGCCACATTGGGTGATGCCACATTGGGTATCACAGTCAGACACACCTTGTCTTATTTCCCTGTGGAGGGTTTTAGTTCAGAGCACATTTATCTTTTAAATGTCTCACATGTTCCTTTGGGAGGTGAGAGCACCCTGCTCCGCTCAAAATTAGCACAGGCTGGTGTTAATGCAATGAAACTGCCTTAATCTGTTGTGAGTCCCAGCAGCCAAGCCCCTGGCTGGCAGACCTCTGATAAACCTCTAATGGCCTATGGGGAGTGTGAGCGCCAATCACAGGGGAACACCTGCCACCACATGCGCATAAGTAATCATTTTGCCTGTGCTTGCTTTTGCAGATTAGTCTGGTGACATCAATGTTGTCAGGGACTATCACCCGTTCACCGACTGTGACGGGGAGCGATACCTCCACCGATCCTCTCCCTGATTATTATTCACAGTTGAGTATTGCAATTTTCCAGAAAGGAACAAAGTGGAGGGAGGCAGGAGGGCAGAGGACAACAAGGGTAGAACACTGTCATGTGTGACCCCTCCATCAGGAGAGATTTGACCATCTGTTTTAGGCCAAAATTATGGTAATCAGGGACGTTAAGTTATGGAGAGTAGAGAGGCGCTGGGCAGTACAGAAATCAGTGTGAATAATACATTTGCTGCACATGATTGTCTACATTCATTAGACCTCTAGGACAGAACCTAGATCTCCAGGATACTGTTGAGTTCTCTAGGATACAGCCTTGTTCTATAGGATACCGCCTAAATCTCTAGGATACAATTTAGATGTCTAGGATACAGTCTAGATCTCTATGATAGATCTTAGATCTCTAGGATACAGTCTAGAACTCTAGGATACTGCATAGATCTCTTGGATACAGTCTAGGTCTCTAGGATACAATCTACATCTCTAGGATACAGTCTGGATCTCTTTGATACAGTCTAGATTCCTAGGATATAGTCTAGATCAGTAGGATATATCCTATATCTTTAGGATGCAGCTTATATCTCTAGGATGCATTATGGATATCTAGGATACAGCCTTGTTCTCTTTGATCAAGACTTGATCTCTATGCTACAGCTTAGATCTTTAGGGTGCAGTCTATGTTTCTAGAATACAGTCTAGATCTGTATGATACAGGCTAGATCTCTAAGATACAGTCTACATCTGTAGGATGAAGTCTACTTCTCTTGGATACAGCCTACTTCTCTTGGATACAGCCAACATCTCTAGTAAATAGTTTAGATCTCTATGACACAGAATATATCTTGAGGATAAAGTCTATATCTTTAGGATACATTTTAGATCTCTAGGATACAGTCTAGATCTCTAGGATATGATCTAGGTCTTGGGGAGACAGTCTTTATCTCTAGGACAGAGTCTATGTCTCTAGGATACAGCCTAGAACTCTAGGATACAGTCTAGATCTCTAGGATACATTCTTGATCTCTAGGATGCAATCTAGATCTCTAGAATTCAGTCTAGATCTCTAGGATACAGTCTTGATCTCTAGGATACAGCCTAGATCTCTTGTATACAGTCTACAACTCAACGACACAGCTTTGAACTCTAGGATAGAGACTAGATCTCTATGATACAGTCCAGATCTCTAGTAAACAGTCTAGGCCGCTAGAATACAGTCTAGATCTCCAGGATACAGTATATATCTCTAGGATAACGCCTAGAACTCTAAGATACAGCCTACATCTCTGTCATACAGTCTAGGTCTCCAGGAAACAACTTAGATCCCTACTATACAGCCTAGATCTCCAGTGTACATCCTAGACCTCTAGGATGCAGTCTACATCTCCAGGATACAGTCTAGGTCTCTAGGGTGCAATCTAGATCAATAAGATGCAGTCTAGATCGTTAGGATACAGCCTAGAAATCTAGGATACAGCCTAGATCTCTTGGATAATGTATAGATATCTAGGATACAGTCTAGATCTCAAGGAAACAGTCTAGATATCTAGGATGCAATCTAGATTAATATGATGCAGTCTAGATCTCCAGGATACAGTCTATGTCTCTAGGATACAGTTAATATATCTAGCATACAGTCAAGAAATCTAGATCTCTAGTAAACAGTATAGGCCGCTAGGATACAGTTTAGATCTCCAGGACACATCCTAGATCTCTAGGATACAGCCTATATCTCTGGGATTCAGTCTATATCTCCAGGATACAGCTTACATCTCTCGGATACAGTCTAGATCTCTAGGATGTACTTCATTGATCTCCTTGACACAGTCAAGATCTCTGGGCTACTGCCTAGATCTTTAGGACACAGACTATATCTCTAGGATACAGGCTAGATCTATAGGAACCTGTCTAGATCTCTAGGATACAACCTAGATCTCTAGGATTCAGTCTAGATCTCTAGGATACATCCTAGATCTCTAGGATACAGCCTAGATCTCTAGGATACAGTCTAGATCTCCAGAATACAGCCTAGATTTCATTGATGCAGTCTAGATCCCTTGGCTACAGTATTTATCTCTAGGACACAGTCTAGATCTCTAGGATATAGCCTATATCTCTTGGATACAGTCTTTATCTCCAGCCTACAGCCTAGATCTGTAGGACACAGTCTAGGTCTCTACGATACAACCTATATACCTATGATACAGTCTATATCTCCAGGGTACAGCCTAGATCTTTAGGATACAGTTTAGATTTCAAGGATACAGTAAATAGTCCTGACCTCTTTGATACAGCCTATATCTCTTAGATACAGTCTACATCTCAAGCACACAGCCTTGATCTCTATTATATAGAATGGATCTCTATGATGCAGTCTAGATCTCTAATAAACAGTCTAGATATCTAGGTTACAGCCTAGATTCCTTTGATACAGTCTAGATTTCTAGGCTACTTCCTTGATCTCTAGGAGACAGACTACATATCTAAGATACTGTCTAGATATCTAGGATACTGAATATATTTCTTTGATACAGTCTCAATCTATAGGCTACAGCCTAGATCTCTTGGATACACCCTAAATCTCTAGGATACATTCTAATTCTCTAGGATACTAGGATAGAGCTCTTTGATACAGTCTACATCTCTACTGTACAGCCTTGATATCTAGGACACAATCTAGATCTCTAGGATACAGGCTAGATCTCTAGGATAAAGCCTAGATATTGTTGATACTGTCTAGATCTCTAGGATACAGTCTGGATCCCTAGGATACAGTCTAGATCTCTAGGACACAGCCTATATCTCAAGGATACAACTATTATCTCTAGGATACAGCCTAGATCTCTAGGACACTTCCTAGATCTCTAGGATACAGCCTAGATCTCAAGGATTCAACTATTATCTCTAGGTCACAACTATTATCTCTAGGATACTTCCTAGATCTCTAGGATACAGCATAGATCTCTAGGAGACAGCCTAGATCTCTAGGATAGAGACTAGATCTCTAGGATATAGTCTTGATCTCTAGGCTACAGCCTTGAACTATTGGATACAGCCTAAATCTGTAGGATACAATCTAGATATCCAGGACACAGGCTAGATCTCTAGGTTACAGCCAATATATTGTTGGTACTTTCGTATCTCTAGGCTACAGCCTTGATCTCTAGAATACGGTCTAGGTCTCCTGGATACAGCCTTTATCTCTAGGATACAGACTAGATCTCTAGGATACAGTTTAGATCTCTAGGCTACAGCCCATATCTCTTGGTTAAAGCCTACATCTCTAGGATACAGTCTAATACCCTAGGATACAGTCTAGATCTATCTAATACAGTCTACATCTCTACGATACAGCCTTGATATCTAGGATACAATCTAGATCTCTAGGATACAGGCTAGATCTCTAGGATACAGCCTAGATCTCTAGGATACAGTCTAGATCTCTACAATACAGACTAGATCTCTATGACACAGTCTTGATCTCTAGGATACAATCTAGATCTCTAGAATACAGACTAGATTTCGATGATGCAGTCTAGATCTCTTGGCCACAGTTTTTATCTCTAGGATACAGTCTAGATCTCTAGGATACAGCCTAGATCTCTAGGACACAGTAAAGGTCTCTAAGTTACAACCTATATACCTATTATACATGCTAGATCTGTAGGATAAAGCCTAGACCTCTAGGATTCAGTGTAGATCTCCAGGGTACAGTAAAGATCTCTAGGATACAATCTAGATCTCTAGGATGCAGTATAGATCTCTAGGATACAGTCTAGATCTCTAGGATACAGCCTTGATCTCTATGATACAGCCTTGATCTCTCATACACAGTCTTGATCTCTATGATACAGCCTATATCTCTTGGATACAGTCTACATCTCAAGCACACAGCCTTGATCTCTAGGATAGAGACTAGATCTCTAGGATACAGTCTAGATCTCTAATAAACAGTCTAGATATCTAGGTTAAAGCCTAGATTTCCTCGAAACAGTCTAGATCTATAGGCTACAGCCTAGATCTCTTGGATACAGCCTAAATCTCTAGGATACAGTCGAAATCTCTAGGATACAGTCTAGAGCTTTCTGATACAGTCTGCATCTCTACGATACTTCCTTGATCTCTAGGATAGCTAGATCCCTAGGATACAGCCTAAAGATTGTTGAATCTGGCTAGATCTCTAGGATACAGTCTAGGTCTCTTGGATACAGTCTGTATCTCTAGGATACAGTCTAGATCTCTAGGACACAGCCTAGATCTCCAGGATACAACTTTTATGTCTAGGATACAGCCTATTTTTATTTTATTTATTTCAACTTTATTTAACCAGGTAGGTTAGTTGAGAACAAGTTCTCATTTGCAATTGTGACCTGGCCAAGATAAAGCAAAGCAGTTCGACACATACAAAAACACAGAGTTACACATGGAATAAACAATCATACAATCAATAATATAGTAGAAAAAGTCTATATAAAGCATGTGCAAATGAGGTAGGATAAGGGAGGTAAGGCAATAAATCGGCCATGGTGGCGAAGTAATTACAATATAGCAATTAAACACTGGAATGGTAGAATGTGGAGAAGATGAATGTGCAAGTAGAGATACTGGGGTACAAAGGAGCAAGATAAATAAATAAATACAGTATGGGGATGAGGTAGTTGGATGGGCTATTTACAGATGGGCTATGTACAGGTGTAGTGATCTGTGAGCTGCTCTGACAGCTGGTCCTTAAAGCTAGTGAGGGAGATAAGAGTCATTGGCAGCAGAGAAAGGAAGAATTGGCTTTGGGGGTGACCAGTGAGATATACCTGGTGGAGTGTGTGCTACGGGTAGGGGCTGCTATGGTGACCAGTGAGCTGAGATAAAGCGGGGCTTTACCTAGCAGAGACTTGTAGATGACCTGGAACCAGTGGGTTTGGCGACGAATATGAAGCGAGGGCCAGCCAACGAGAGCATACAGGTCGCAGTGGTGGGTAGTATATGGGGCTTTGGTGACAAAATGGATGGCACTGTGATAGACTGCATCCAATTAGCTGAGTAGAGTAATGGAGGCTATTTTGTAAATGACATCGCCGAAGTCAAGGATCGGCAGGATAGTCCGTTTTACAAGGGTATGTTTGACAGCATGAGTGAAGGATGCTTTGTTGCAAAACAGGAAGCCGATTCTAAATTTAATTTTGGATTGGAGATGCTTAATATGAGTCTGGAAGGAGAGTTTACAGTCTAACCAGACACCTAGGTATTTGTAGTTGTCCACATATTCTAAGTCAGAACCGTCCAGAGTAGCGATGCTGGAGGTTCTTGTGCGGGCAGCGATCGGTTGAAGAGCATGCATTTAGTTTTACTTGCATTTAAGAGCAGTTGGAGGCCACGGAAGGAGAGATGTATGGCATTGAAGCTCATCTGGATGTTAGTTAACACAATGTCCAAAGAAGGGCCAGAAGTATACAGAATGGTATCGTCTGCGTAGAGGTGGATCAGAGAATCACACGCAGCAAGAGCGACATCAATGATGTATACAGAGAAAAGAGTCGGCCCGAGAATTGAACCCTGTGGCACATCTCTCGGATACAGTCTAGATCTCCAAGATACAGCCTAGATCTCCAAGATACAGCCTAGATTTCTTTGATAAAGTCTAGATCTCTAGTCCAAAGCCTAGATTTCTTTGATCTCTAGATCTCTAGATCTAGATCTCTAAAGTACAGCCTACAATTCTAGGAAATATTATTGATCTCTAGGCTACAGCCTAGATCTTTAGTGTACAGTCTATGTTTCTAGGATACAGTCTAGGCCAATATGATACAGTCATACAGTCTCTAGGATACAACCAAGATCTCTAAGATACAACTTTTATCTCTAGGATACAGCCTAGATCTCCAGGATACAGTGTAGATCTCTAGGATACAGTCTAGGCCAATATGATACAGTCATACAGTCTCTAGGATACAACCAAGATCTCTAAGATACAGCCTCTAACTATGGGATACATTCCAGTTCTCTAGGATATGGCATAGACATCCAGGATACAGCCAACGTCTCGGGGATACAGTGTAGATCTCTTGGATACAGAATAGAACTCGAGTATACAGTCTATATCTATAGGATACAGTTTAGATATCTTGGATGCAGTCTAGATCTCTAGGATACATCCTAGATCTCTAGGACACAGCCCACACATGTAGGATACAGTCTAGATATCTAGGTTACAGCCTAGATTTCTTTGATACAGTCTTGATCTTTAGTCTACAGCCTAGATCTATAGGATACAGCCTACATCTCTAGGATACAGTCTAGATCTCTAGGATACAGCCTCGATCTCTAGTATACTGGCTAAATCTCTAGGATACTGGCTAAATCTATGGGATACAGTCTAGATCTCTATGATACAGCCTAGATCTCTAGGATACAGTGTAGGCCAATATGATATAGCCTAGATCTCTAGGATACAACCAAGATCTCTAGGACACAGCCTAGACCTCCAGGATACAGCCTATACATCTAGGATACAGCCTAGACCTCTAGGATACAGCCTCTATCTATGGGATAGAGTCCAATTAACCAGGGTACAGCATAGACATCTAGGATACAGCCAATGTCTCGAGGATACAGTGTCGATCTCTAGGATACAGTGTAGATCTCTAGGATACAGTGTAGATCTCTCGGATACAGTCTAGATCTCTCAGATACAGCCTAGATCTCTACGATACAGCCTTGATCTCTTGGATACAATCTAGATCTATAGGATACCGGCTAATTCTCTGGGATACAATCTAGACCTCTAGGATACCGGCTAGATATCGCTGATACAGTCTAGATCTTTAGGCTACAACCTTGATCTCTTCTACATCTTTAAGGATACAGCCTTGATCTCTAAGATACAGTCTAGATCTATAGGATACAGCCTAGTTTGCTTGGATACAGTCTACTTCTCAAGGATACAGTCTACATCTCTAGGATACTGTCTACATGTCAAGGATACAGCCATGATCTATAGTATAGAGACGTGATCTCTAGGATACAGTCTAGATCTCTAGTAAACAGTCTAGGCCACTAGGATACGGTCTAGAACTCTAGGATGCAGCATAGATCTCTCGAATACAGTCTAGATCTCTAGGATACAGCCTATATCTCTACTATAAAGGCTAGATCTCTTGGATACAGCCTAGATCTCTAGGTTACAGTGTAGATCTCTAGGATACGGTGTAGTCCTCTATGAAAATGTCTAGATCTCTAGGATATAGCCTGGATCTCTAGGATATAGTCTAGATCTCTTTGATACAGCCTAGATTCCTAGGATACAATTAGCATTTCTAGGATAAAGTTTACATTTCTAGGATACAGCCTAGATCTTTAGTATACAGCCTGGATCTCTAGAATAGTCTAGATCTCTTTCATCAAGTATAGATGTCTAGGCTACAGCCTACATCTTTAGTGTACAGTCTTGGTTTCTAGGATACACCCTAGATCTGTAGGATACAGGCTAGACCTCTTGGATATAGTCTAGATCTCTAGGATACAGCCTACATCTCTAGGATACAGTCTAGATCTTTAGGATACAGCCTTGATCTCTAGGATACAGCCTTGATCTCTATCATACAGTCTAGATCTCTACGATACAATCTAGGTCTCGAGGATACTGCCTATCATGAGGATCGGAATTGTGGGTACTTTGCATCGTCAGAGGCTACTGTTTGTCTGTTGGCATGTTTAGCCTGATGGATGAAATAAATAAATGTAAGACTAAAATGTTTCTGAAGCACGTTCTCTGCTGAGGGAGAATGGATTTCCCCCAGTGGCTGATCTAGCTATAAGCAGTCGCATGGTCATTTGATAAACTAAAAGCCTTGCAAAGGGCAGTCTGAGTTCGCTGCGTGTTTCTTTCTGCCTTCACACCATAAGCCTTCTCTGCATTAGTGGCAGTGATCGACCTCCAGCTACTAGACCCTTTGGAAAATAGTTCCAACTTCAGAGCTCACCACAATGTCAGCTTTAGTTTCTATATGGAGGTTGTGGAAAACCAAACAAATTCAGAGGGAAGAACAAAGAAAGTGTCCGTCAGCTGCAGACAGGGTTTTCGTGACAGAGGTGATCAATACAAAACAAACTGCGGCTGGGCAGGGCTTCAGATCATGTCTCTTGTTGACAAATGGGCCTGGCTTTGTGAAACTGATGGTGGTGAAAACAAATACTCTATCTTCCTGCCTCCAGCCAGCAATTGTAGAAGAAAGAGACATTGTTGGAAATGAGAGACAAAACAAAAGAAGAAAAGATAAATGTGTTATTTTATTGTTGGAGAAAGCTAATGTGTTGTATGTGCGCTCGCATGTGACCTCAAAGCTAAAAAATAATACACACAAAAGATGTGTTGAAAAGCAGTGCAAATACTTCCAAGCTTAAAATGTACACCACGCTCATTACAGATAATAATAATTTGTGAGGGCTACTGTATGCTGTTGAAATTGAAGCTCACGGTGCATTCCCTAGAGACATAAAGGTCCATTTATAAAATTGATACACAAAAATAAAGAACATAATTTTGCTATTTGAGGGATTATAGCTCTTAGTCATGTTGATGCATGTTTTGTTTGCAGATAGAAATCCAGTGTGTGTGTGTACCCACTGATGGAAGTGCTCCAGCTTGTTCATCCCCCTGAAAGCAGTGAGATGATCCCAAAAGACCTGTCAGTGTGACTACATCCCTATGGGCCGCCTAATTTCCCTTCCCCACTCCAATTTGCCTGGGTGCCTTGTGGCGGTGACACGCGGATCCGTCACATGAAGAGAAGCATTATCCCTGCTGTCACTCAGGTGCCTTGACACACACAGGGACACCAGAGCAGAGTGATTGAATCAAGGCAAAATACATTACCCAAGACTAACGCACATGTTGACAGAGAAACATATGGTCTCAGGTAGCAGAAACATGGGAAAACAAACTAATCAGTCCCGCTGGTCTTCTCTATGATACAATTAGCACTGCAAAATCTAATGTGTGTGATGCCCTGTTTATTCATCACCGTCATCAGACTGAATCTGTCTACCATGAACCATCTACCCTGAACAATCTACCCTGAACTCTCCTTTTGACTCTCATGTCCCCTGTTCACATATTATCCACTTAAAATTAAATTGTTAACTGGTGTGATCAGTGTCAACCTATTATTAAAGTGTTGTAAAACCATTCATGTAAATGATCACAATAGCAAGGATACAATGCACCAATATAACACCAATATAGCATCATTCAACCTGCAAAGCGTTTCAATCACAGCTCTGAAGTTATCCGTGACCAACTTGTTTATCATCATAAATGCATCAACTGATCAGCTAGAGGGACATAACATAACAACCCCTCTCTTTCAATCCCTGTAATTATTGAACTAGCCAGGGGTGGCAGAAAACAGTCATACACCTGACTATGGTATGCTGACCACAGTCACATTTTCACATTGAATCACTATGGGAATTGTAAACCTTTCCTTGAAAGTTACTGTATAGATAGAGCCAATTAGATCCAGATATAACAGTACATTGACTGTTAATATCAGTCATACTATAAAAACCTATTGTTCAATTAATTAAGGGAAATAGGGAAAATTCGACCCAACACAAGTGTAAAGGTGTGTGTGTGTGTGTGTGTGTGTGTGTGTGTGTGTGTGTGTGTGTGTGTGTGTGTGTGTGTGTGTGTGTGTGTGTAATCTGTGGTGAGAAGGTGATCCTGTGAAAACTGATTATCTTGTCCACAATGACCACATAATACAGTCTGTCAGCCTTTCAGGATCGAAATGGTCTTACACTGGTGTTTGAATAGCAGGATTTAGCAACAGGCATTTCAACAGAGATTAAAGACATATTTGGATTAGCCTTGTATAATGGACTGTTACAGTATTTTTATAAATAGTTTTTTTTATCTGGTGTTATCTGGTTTTATTTGTTGTAAGGAATGTCAATATGTTTTACAACAGTGTGTAAAAAAATATAAGGGATATTTATGCTGAAACACTCATATTAAACACCAATGGTATTCGCTAAGGCATCTTGTTCGATGTTTTTGTATATATACACACTACCGTTCAAAAGTTTTTGGCCATTTAGAAATGTCCTTGTTTTTGAAAGAAAATAAAACATTTTGTCCATTAAAATAACATAAAATTGATAAGAAATACAGTGTAGACATTGTTAATGTTGTAAATGACTATTGTAGCTGGAAACGGCAGATTTTTTATGGAATATCTACATAGGCGTACAGAGGCCCATTATCAGCAACCATCACTCCTGTGTTCCAATGACACGTTGTGTTAGCTAATCCATGTTTATCTTTTTAAAAAGCGAATTAATCATTAGAAAACTGTTTTGCAATTATGTTAGCGCAGCTGAAAACTGTTGTTCTGATTAAAGAAGCAATAAAACTGTCCTTCAGTGCAGTAGTATCTAACAATTCACAATACACACAAATCTAAAAGTAAAAGAATGGAATTAAGAAATATATAACTATTAGATTGAGCAACATCAGAGTGGCATTGACTAAAATACAGTAGAATAGAATGGAGTATATACATATGAGATGAGTAATCCAGTATGTAAACATTATTAAAGTGGCCAGAGATTCAAAGTCTATGTACAGTATATATGTAGGGCAGCAGCCTCTAAGGTGCAGGGTTGCATAACCGGGTGGAAGCCGAATAATGATGGCTATTTAACAGTCTGATGGTCTTGAGATAGAAGCTGGTTGATGTCCTTGATGATATTTTTGGCCTTCCTGTGACATCGGGTGCTGTAGGTGTCCTGGAGGGCAGGTAGTTTGCCCTCGGTGATGCGTTGGGCAGACCACACCTGGAGAACCCTGCAGTTGCAGGCGATGCAGTTGCTGTACGAGGTGGTGATACAGCCTGACAGGATGCTCTCAATTGTGCATCTGTAAAGATTTGTGAGGGTTTTAGGGGCCACGTCAAATTTCTTCAACCTCCTGAGGTTGAAGAGGCGCTGTTGTGCCTTCTTCACAAAAACTGTTTGTGTGGGTGGACCATTTCAGATCGTCAGTGATGTGTACGCCGAGGAACTTTAAGCTTTCCACCTTCTCCACTGTGGTCCCGTTGATGTGGATAGGGGCGTGCTCTATTTGCTGTTTCCTGAAGTCCATGATCAGCTCCTTTGTTTTGTTGACGTTGAGTGACAGATTATTTTCCTGGCACCACTCTCCCACGGCCCTCTCACCACCTTCCTGTCTCATCATTGTTGGTAATCAGGCCTACTACTGTTGTGTCGTCTGCAAACTTGATGATTGAGTTGGAGGCCTGTGTAGTCACGCAGCCATGGGTAAATAGGGAGTACAGGAGGGGGCTGAGCACGCACCCTTGTGGGGCCCCTGTTTTGAGGATCAGCAAAGTGGAGGTGTTGTTTCCTACCTTCACCACCTGGGGGCAGCCCGTCAGGAATACCAGGACACAGTGGCACAGGGCGGAGTTCAGACCCAAGGCTCGAGCTTAATGACAAGCTTGGGGGGTACTATGGTGTTGAATACTGAGCTATAGTCAATGAATAGCATTCTTACATAGGTATTCCTCTTGTCCAGATGGGATAGGGCATCGTCTGTGGATCTATTGGGGCGGTAAGCAAATTGAAGTAGGTCTTAGGTGTCAGGTAAGGTAGAGTTGATATGATCCTTAACTAGCCTCTCAAAGCACTTCATGATGACAAAAGTGAGTGCTACGAGGCTATAGTCATTTAGCTCAGTTACCTTTGCTTTCTTAGGTACAGTAACAATGGTGGACATATTGAAGCAAGTGGGGACAGCAGACTGGGATAGGGAGAGATTGAATATGTCAGTAAAACATTCCAGCCAGCAGGTCTGTACATGCTCTGAGGACACGATGCTGTCCGGGCCGGCAGCCTAGCGAGGGTTAACACGCTTAAATGTCTTACTCACGTCGGCCATGGAGCAGAGCCCACAGTCCTTGGTAGCAGGCTGCGTCCGTGGCACTGTGTTATCCTCAAAGCGGGCAAAGAAGTTGTTTAGCTTGTCCGGAAGCAAGACGTTGATGTCCACGACGTAGCTAGCTTTCCCTTTGTAGTCTGTGATTGTTTGTAGACCCTGCCACATATATCTCTTGTCTGAGCTGTTTAATTGCGACTCCACTTTGTCTTTATACTGACGTTTTGCCTGTTTGATTGCCATACGGAGGAAATAACTACACTGTTTGTATTCGGCCAGAGTCCCAGTCATCTTGCCATGGTTAAAGGCAGTGGTTTGCGCTTTCAGTTTAGCGTGAATGTTGCCATCTATTCACGGTTTTCTGGTTTGGGTAGGTTTTAATGATCACAGTGGGTACAACATCTGGACGGGGACAGTATATCCTGATAGAGCCATGTTTCTGTGAAACAGAGAATGTTACAATCCCTGCTGTCTCTCTGGAAGGATATCCTCGCCCTGAGCTCATCTACTTTAATACCCTGAGAAAGAATATTAATATACTCGGAAGCGGTGGATGGTGTGCACGCCTCCTGGGTCAGACTAGAAGTCCAGTCCGAATACCTCTTCTCTGCCAGCGGTGTTTTGGAGCAGCCTCTGGAATAAGTTCAATTGCCCTGGGGGGTACAAACAAAGGATTCAATTCCTAGAAGTATTTGTCATGTCTATACCCGCTCCCCCTCTCCCCCTTTCAGTTTTGGATTATGTGTTTCATGTCGAGACGCCAGTCTTGTTTTGTATCGTTCCAAGTTTCTTGTATTATTAAACTCACCCCCTGTACCTGCTTCTTGACTCCCAGCGTCTCCGTTACACTAATGCTGGTGAGTTATCGGCGCGCTGATATCCAAAAGTTATTTCCGGCTGTATGTAATAACACAAAAAAAATTCTGGGCTAAAATGTAAGAAATAACACACAAAAAAGAAATACTGCAAAATTGCTTAGGAGCTAGAAGCAAAGCTGCCATATCTGTCGGCGCAAACATCTGCAATCACGCCATCCTATTGTTAGAACATTATCTTGCTGTTGCACAAAACATGGCTCCAGACCACAGGAGGTTGGTGGCACCTTTAATTGAGGAGGACGGAGGATGTTTTCTCCTATGGGAAAACAGCTGAAGTGGCTGGAACATCACTGCATTGTTCTCAAGCATTTCTGAATTGCTCTGAACATAAGCCCAACCAACCATCACTTTAGCTTTGGGTTTCTTCCAAGCAGAGACAAACACGATAATGTGAATTCTTTTTTATCATAAAAAAATACATCAGCATGTGAACCAAAATGTCGTTCCAAAATGTCGGAAGAAATGGCAGCAGTTTTACGGGCGCCCAACCAATTGTGCTATTATGTGTTTTTCGTAACTTATTTTGTACATAATGTTTCTGCAACCGTAGCAAAAAAGAGTTTCTGGATATCAGGACAGCGATCACTCACCTCGGATTAGACAAAGATTTTTTCTTCAACAAGCAAGATGCACAGGGCGTTCTCCAAACACTCGACAGGGCCAACATCCCCGTTATTTGCAAGAGGAAGCGACGCAGGTACAGAGGACAAAGAGACGGATTCCTGGTCAGCACCCGAAAAAGACGAGTGGGAAAGCTGCCGTTACCGTCAATACTACTCACCAACGTGCAATCATTGGACAATAAACTAGACGAGGTATGATCACGAATATTCTACCAACGGGACATCAAAAACTGTAATATCCTATGTTTCACGGAATCGTGGTTGAATGACATCATGGATATTCAGCTAGCGGGATATACGCTGCACTGGCAAGATAGAACAGCACACTCTGGTAAGCCGAGGGGGGGGGGGGGTCTGTGCATATTTGTAAACGACAGCTGGTGCACGAAATCTAAAGAAGTCTCTAGATTTTGCTCGCCTGAAGTAGAGTATATTGTGATAAATTGCAGGCCACACTACTTGTCTAGAGAGTTTTCAGCTATACCTTTCGTGGCTGTTTATTTACCACCACAGACAGATGCTGGAACTAAGACCGCACTCAGTCAGCTGTATAAGGAAATAAACTAACAGGAAACCACTCACCCAGAGGCGGCGCTCCTAGTGGCCGGAGACTTTAATGCATGGAAACTTAAATCAGTTCTATCAAATTTCCATTAACATGTTAAATGTGCAACCAGAGGGAAAACATTTCTAGATCACCTGTACTCCACACACAGAGGCGTGTAAAAAGCTCTCCCTTGCCCTCCATTTGGTAAATCCGACCACAACTCTATCCTCCTAATTCCTGCTTACAAGCTAAAATTAAAGCAGGAAGCACCAGGGACTCGGTCTATAAAAAAGTGGTCAGATGAAGCAGATGCTAAACTACAGGACTGTTTTGCTATCACAGACTGGAACATGTTCCGGGATTCTATTGACGGCATTGAGGAGTACACCACATCAGTTGCTGGCTTTATCAATAAGTGCATCGACGACGTCGTCCCCACAGTGACTGTACAGACATATCCCAACCAGAAGCCATGGATTACAGGCAACATTCGCACTGAGCTAAAGGGTAGAGCTGCCGCTTTCAAGGTGTGGGACTCTAACCCGGAAGCTTACAAGAAATCCTGCTTTGCCCTGCGACGAACCATCAAACAGGCAAGCGTCAATACAGGGCTAAGATTGAATCATACTACACCGGCTCTGACGCTCGTCTTATGTGCAGGGCTTGCAAACTATTGCAGACTACAAAGGGAAGCACAGCCGCGAGCTACCCAGTGACACGAGCCTACCATATGACCTAAATCACTTCTATGCTCGCTTCGAGGCAAGCAACACTGAGGCATGCATGAGAGCATCAGCTGTTCTGGACGACTGTGTGATCACGCTCTCCGTAGCCAACGTGAGTAAGACCTTTAAACAGGTCAACATACACAAGGCTGCGGGGCCAGATGGATTACCGGGACGTGTGCTCCGGGCATGTGCTGACCAACTGGCAGGTGTCTTCACTGACATTTTCAACATGTCCCTGACCACCATAGTCTCTGTGCCCAAAAACACAAAGGCAACCTGCCTAAAAGACTACAGACCCGTAGCACTCACGTCCGTAGCCATGAAGTGCTTTGAAAGGTTGGTAATGGCCCACATCAACACCATTATCCCAGAAACCCTAGACCCATTCCAATTTGCATCCCGCCCAAATAGATCCCCAGATGATGCAATCTCTATTGCACTCCACACTGCCCTTTCCCACCTGGACAAAAGGAACACTTATGTGAGAATGCTATTCATTGACTACAGCTCAAAGTTCAACACCATAGTACTCTCAAAGCTCATCACTAAGCCAAGGAACCTGGCCCTATAAACACCTCTCTTTGCAACTGGATCCTGGACTTCCTGACGGGCCGCCCCCAGGTGGTGAGGGTAGGTAGCAACACATCTGCCACGCTGATCCTCAACACTGGAGCTCCCCAGGGGTGCGTGCTCAGTCCCCTCCTGTAATCCCTGTTCACCCAAGACTGCATGGCCAGGCACGACTCCAACACCATCATTAAGTTTGCAGACGACACAACAGTGGTAGGCCTGATCACCGACAACGACGAGACAGCCTATAGGGAGGAGGTCAGAGACCTGGCCGGGTGGTACCAGAATAACAACCTCTCCCTCAACGTAACCAAGACTAAGGAGATGATTGTGGACTACAGGAAAAGGAGGACCGAGCACACCCTCATTCTCACTGACGGGGCTGTAGTGGAGCAGGTTGAGAGCTTCAAGTTCCTTGGTGTCCACATCAACAACAAACTAGAATGGTCCAAACACACCAAGAGATTCGTGAAGAGGGCACGACAAAGTCTATTCCCACTCAGGAAACTAAAAAGATTTGGCATGGGTCCTGATATCCTCAAAAGGTTCTACAGCTGCAACATCGAGAGCATCCTGACCGGTTGCATCACTGCCTGGTACGGCAATTGCTCGGCCTCTGACTGCAAGGCACTACAGAGGGTAGTGCTTATGGCCCAGGACATCACTGCGGCTAAGCTGCCGGCCATCCAGGACCTCTACACCAGGCAGTGTCAAAGACCACAGGCACCCCAGTCATAGATTGTTCTCTCTACTACCGCATGGCAAGAGGTACCGGAGTGCCAAGTCTAGAACAAAAAGGCTTCTCAACAGTTTTTACCCCCACGCCATAAGACTCCTGAACAGGTAATCAAATGGCTACCCGGACTATTTGCATTGTGTGCCCCCCCAACCCCTCTTTTTATGCTGCTGCTACTCTCTGTTTACCATATATGCATAGTCACTTTAACAAAACATTAATGTACATACTACCTCAATTGGGCCGACCAACCAGTGCTCCCGCACATTGGCTAACTGGGCTATCTGCATTGTGTCCCACCCTCCACCCGCCAACCCCTCTTTTACGCTACTGCTACTCTCTGTTCATCATATATGCATAGTCACTTTAACCATATCTACATGTACATACTACCTCAATCAGCCTGACTAACCAGTGTCTCTATGTAGCCTAGCTACATTTATAGCCCCGCTACTGTATATAGCCTCGCTACTGTTATTTTTCACTGTCGTTTTACTGTTTTATTTCTTTACTTACCTTTTGTTCACCTAATACCTTTTTTGCACCATTGGTTAGAGCCTGTAAGTCAGCATTTCACTGTAAGGTCTACACCTGTTGTATTCGGCGCACGTGACAAATAAACTTTGATTTGATTTTAAAATAATTGAACTGTTCAAAAGCATATAGTATTGTTATTTGACCTATCCTATGCTGAAATATGCCAAATACAGTTGAAGTAAGAATTTTACATACACCTTAGCCAAATACATTTAAACTCAGTTTTTCATTTAATAATTTAAAAATTCCCTGTCTTAGGTCAGTTAGGATCACCACTTTATTTTAAGAATGTGAAATGTCAGAATAATAGTACAGATAATGATTTATTTCAGCTTTTATTTATTTCATCACATTCCCAGTGGGTCAGAAGTTTACATACACTCAATTAGTATTTGGTAACATTGCCTTTAAATTGTTTAACTTGGGTCAAACGTTTCAGGTAGCTTCCCACAATATTTTGGGGGAATTTTGGCCCATTCCTCCTGACAGAGCTGGTGTAACTGAGCCAGGTTTGTAGGCCTCCTTGCTCACATAAGCTTTTTCAGTTCTGCCCACAAATGTTCTATAGGATTGAGGTCAAGGCTTTGTGATGGCCACTCCAATACCTTGACTTTGTTGTCCCTAAGCCATTTTGCCACAACTTCGGATGTATGCTTGGGTTCATTGTCCATTTGGAAGACCCATTTGCGACCAAGCTTCAACTTCCTGACTGATGTCTTGAGTTGTTGCTTCAATATATCCACATAATTTTCCGACCTCATGATGGCATTTATTTTGTGAAGTGCACCAGTCCCTCCTGCAGCACAGCACCCCCGTGCTTCACGGTTGGGATGGTGTTCTTCAGCTTGCAAGCCTCGCCCTTTTTCCTCCAAACATAACAATGTTCATTATGGCCAAAAAGTACGATCTTTGTCCCCATGTGCAGTTGCAAACCGTAGTCTGGCTTTTTTATGCCGGTTTTGGAGCAGTGGCTTCTGACCCACTGGAATTGTGATACAGTGAATTATAAGAGAAATAATTTGTCTGTAAACAATTGTTGGAAAAATTACTTGCATCATGTACAAAGTAGATGTCCTAGCCGACTTGCCAAAACTATAGCTTGTTAACAAGAAATTTGCGGTGTGGTTGAAGTTTTAATCGTTCGTTTTAATGACTCCAACCTAAGTGTATGTAAACTTCCGACTTCAACTGTATATGATTCAACTCACTGTCGCTTGTGATCTACAACCATTTTTGTATTGTAGTATATTTAGTCTTTGGACACATGGGGTTACTGTTTTTTTACACATTTCATGAAGAGCTCGTTCAGTCATTCAATCAAAAAATATCCAGTAGGCCTACTCTATGCATTATACATGTCCGCTCATTTCTACAGCTGGAAAGTATTCACTAAGCCGGTGTTTGGAGGATTTATTGGTACGGGTGTTTGGCCCGAGACGAAGTCTGGTGCCGACAATCAATGCCAATGTATCCTCCAAACACCAGCTTAGAGGGCATTATCACTTTTATACAACTGGTTACCAACATATTCAAATAATGATTGACAGAATTATTAAAAACTTTATATTGATGAATTTATTCATACTATTTCATCCTTCCACAAAATATAGTTTCAACACAAATCTAGGGTTGCTACCCAAGCCGACTGGTTGTTCTTTCTATCGGTTCAGTTGCCAGATACGTGACCCAGTCGTTAAGTATTTTTGTTCTGTATCTATGGGCGTGACCCAGTCGTTCATTCTAAATGTTCTATTGCCATACTGTCTGGCAACGTTCTTATCCCTTGCTTTCTAGCTAGCCAACTATGGCTAACTTACAGTCACGTCAAACAGTGCAGCCAGAATAACAACAAAGTAGCTGCATTTGTTTAAGCTGTTTTCTAGTAACATTTATTTGGATACATCCATAACAATGAGCAAAAGATGTGTGATTTCACCTGGCATAGAAAATGTACTCTCTAGTCAGGACACCTGTTCAGAAGAGCTAGCCAACAACACAATCACTGAAGCTGAAAAGCTCAAAAGACAGCAAACTAGCTGCACTAGTTTTACCTGTTTTCTATTGATATGTCTTTGTATATATCCATACAAGTGATGCTGATTCATGATTTCGACTGGCTGACAATAGCTGCCTGCCTGTCTCATCCCAACAAGTTCATTACTATGCGACAGCTGGAGATCGCGAAAATTGAAACACTGTTGCAAATATCGGAGAGACAGACAGCAAGGTTAATACAAATAGGGGGCTACAGATGTAGGAAATGAATTTGAACCAGTTTGCCACAGCATGAATATAATCATGCAGCAACAGAAAATGTAAATTGTTGTTTGGATTATAATATAATTATTGGACATTTTTTGCAGGGGTTGCTACATTTTATGTTAGTACAAATCAAGTCTGACATTTTAAAGTGGAAATTACAAACTTTAGAAGCCTTTTTAAATCGTGAATACACTACAAGTTTTTATTCCTGTGATCAAATTAATTACATCTGCATTTTGAAAGACAACTAATTCAAGCCGTTGCTTGCTGGTGAGTTTCATGCATTTCAGAAGCCATTTACATGTAATGGGAGGCTGAGCCCGGGATAGTAGGCAGTAGCACTATAGTATTTCTTGACATTTGAATGGAAATAGCTCTCTCTCACGCACTCACTCTCACTCTCTCATTCTTTCTTTCAATCCATTTAAACAGGTTGGAGGCATTGGGTCAAACAGGACAAATATCAGCACCCACCCACTACCAAAGCTGTAGCATGGACATTATGATACCTCCTCCTCAATGAAAAAACAAAGTTAATTGAGTAAGCCTACACTTGTTTATAATTGATGTCGTTGAACATAATCACTTCTATATCTTAAGAGGATTGATTTAAAAAGTATTCTCTGCTCCATGTGTGATGCAAGGTAAAATGCAAGTCCAATATCTCAGAGTCAATGGAGAATGTAAACAACAGAAATATAGCATGAATTATGCATAAAACCCATATCATCTCCTCACCACTTTTCTAGTGTCTGTAAACCAATGAACTGTCTTCTCTGTAGTGTCTGACTTCCTGTGTACCTGTTGTCTTTGCTGACGTCAGGCCTTTCGACGCCGTACGCAATGCAGCGCTTGCTTGCTCGACGGGCATTGGAAAACAGTGTTTGTTAAGTAATGAGTTTAGTTGGCCAGTCAGCATGTTGGGAATGTGCTATCACGGCACATTAAATTGATCCAAACAAGCACTTAATACATTGCTCATTGCAGGTCTAGGGAAATGGAGGAGGCCAGGGGATCGATCGGCTGCGCTGAGAGAGAGAGTTCTGGCTATCCGGCCCTGATGCCAATCCTTAGGATCGCCAGGGTGGAAATCAACTGTTGTTATATGAGGGGCCGTTGGAAATGAATGGCCAGATCAATATTTCCAATCTCATCAATATCAACACTCATTTCCAAAGCAGCAATTCCTAAAAGCTCTCTGGCTGGGCTTGCCAATCTTCATCAATATATATGAGGGTAAACGCATTGCTTAAAGATTAAGACATTGCTTAAGGATTAAGAGGATGCTTTCAGACATAAACTGTGTAACATTTTTCGCCCAAATGCATTACAATTTTGGTTTGGCTGTGAAAGTTTTTCATCAAATATATGTTTTTTTGTATTATGAGACTGTTGGCAATATTCCTTGTTTGGAATAATTTCAGAGAGAAAACAAACACTGGATGGATTAACGGAACCCATTTAATCAGCACTGATAGGCAGAAAGTGCATTGTCTTTATCATTTTTTCAATTCCACATCATTATGAAATGTTTTTAAAAGGATGCTATAAGCAAGAGAAAGTGACTAATTTATAGCCCTTCCAGAGTGCTTTCAGATGGAGCTGTGAAATTGCCATATCTCAGAGAACAGATACTGGAGGACTGATATTATTCAAGCCTGCAGATATTGTTTTGAATAGACAGTTACATCTGTGAAACAATTTGGATTAATTTAGTTCCATTGTTGCTGCTATGAATGCATGAAAAGTAAAGTAATTTGCAGTAAAACAAACCAGATTAATTTAAAGTGTTATTGTATTATTGAGTTTTTAAGACTGAAATGTTATCAATGCATTGGACTGGTCACATTATACATCAATGGGATACTTATCCTCATATCACTTATGTCTTGTTCTATTGAAAGACATTTACATATATTTACATAGCCTTCTATTATGCATAGTTTATACAACTGGTGGATCTAATCCTGGATGCTGATTGGTTTAAACCGCATTCCAGATGGTGTCTATTCCACAAGTTACCACAGGCTAAATCTATGACGTTAAAATGCCTATTTACTCTATTCCATCTGACTGCGCAAGGCACCATCTCATCAACTCAGCCAGGCAATTTATAAACTTGATCTCCACTATAAAACGCATCTAGACATTATCTCACATTTCTTTTAGGCTAACATTTCGTTTCAACAGCAGAGATGTTAATTTCCTACATCTGTAGCCCCCGAAATAAGATGCATTTTATAAAAGCACCAGGGTCATACCCTTAAGTCTCATACAGACAACACAGGACTGTCACTTCAGCACATACTGTTACCCATTTCTAAATTCTAAACCAACAGGTCATTGTTGTGTTCTTCATTGCTCCAGGGTGGAAGTGTTGATGGTTTGATAGGAGAAATATGTTTTGCGTCATGTTGTACTTTTCAGTTCCTTCCAGCTGTGCTAACATCTGTCTAGATCAGACATGATGAGTAAAAATATAAGCCTTGTAATAGCCCCTTCCCTTCTTCCAGCTAAGAGTGATGCTTCGGATTCTACAGGAGTGAATACAGTGTAGACAGACCCTTTATAACCACTCAGCCAGTGGAATGAAGAAAGGGCTTAGTTAGACCCATCCACGTCTTTATTAACTGGAGGAGAGGTTCAAGGAAATCGTTCATTATCTTCGACATGTAAACCAAAGCACACATACTGTACTGGAAGCCTCCTATTAGAGGCCCAATATGGAGAAGGACTACTTTAAAGACGGAAATTACATGTCACATTTAATTTCCCCATTTTCCTTTGTATAATTTCTCCTGAAGGAGACAGACTCATAAATCTCACTTTGTCTTCATGGTAAGAAGCCCTATATGTTTTCCTCAAATCAGACCAAGACTGGAACAGAAAGTGTCACGGCCGTCGTCTTGGTGGAAATGACCGGACCAAGGTGCAGCGTCGTGAGCGTACATTTTCTTTTATTTAGAATGTCGCCAACAAAACAAGAAACAAAGAAACAAAGAAACGACCATGAAGCTTACTAGGGCTATAGTACCACTAACAAAGTCAACTACCCACAAACACCAAAGGAAAAAAGGCTGCCTAAGTATGATTCCCAATCAGAGACAATGATAGACAGCTGTCCCTGATTGAGAACCATACCCGGCCAAAACATAGAAATACAAAACATAGAAATGAAGAAACTAGAATGCCCACCCTAGTCACACCCTGGCCTAACCAAAATAGAGAATAAAAGCCTCTCTATGGCCAGGGCGTGACAGAAAGGCTCTTTCGAATGTGTTGACTGGTTACGGTAATCAAATACCAGTCAACCATCACATGACGCTCTAGTCTAATGCACTGCAAGAGTAGAGCAGTTCTTTGTAGTGTAGGCACACATTAAATCACTGTTTAAATTCCACCTTGTCTCTAAATCCCCTCTGCAATATGAAAAATACTTGAAATATGAATGAAATATGGACAAATTCTCTCTCACACCCAGTCCAACCCTCTATTTCATGGTCAATATTGTACCATCTGTATCACCACTCCTAGAATGCCTTGCATACGTTGACACAATTACAGTCAGACTGAGTAAGTCCACAGTTTTCAACTTGACGAGCGTCATAGATTTATTTATAGAAAGCTTTTATCCCCTTCACAGGCTTTTACTGTATTAGCCTGCTCCTCCATTGACCATCAGAAATAGCCACACCATATAAAAATACATATTGATTAATTGCATCACAGTCTAGACAGGAAGATTGTCACGATCGTCGAAATAACCCTCGTACCAAGGCGCAGCGTGATATGGGTTCCACATATCTATATTTGTGAAATGCACAAAACAATAAAAAATGGAAACGATACGTGAAGCTATGGAGTGCTCACAGGCAACTACACATAAACAAGATCCCACAAAACACAGTGGGGAAATGCCTAAATATGATCCCCAATCAGAGACAACAATAAACAGCTACCTCTGATTGGGAACCATACCAGGCCAACATAGAAATTAAACAACCTAGATTACCCACCCTAGTCACACCCCGACCTAACCAACATAGAGAATAAAAAGGCTCTCTATGGTCATGGCGTGACAAAGATACAGAAGTAGACTGTGTTTCTGAGTATTGTATTGATATGCCACAGAAAATAAAACAACTGAAAACAGAGAGCTTTGGAGTGTATTTCTGCCTTACATCGTAAATCCAGGAGGTAAGGCACTGCGTTGTCTCATCGTGGTGTAGTGACTGTGTGATACTCGTTTTCATTATGAACAGCACCATTCTACAGCACCATACTAATCTTCCTTAGCCTCTGTCCAAATCACCAACTCCTCCATTATTCAGTGACTTTCATAGGTCACTCAGCAGTCCCTGTACTGTATCTCTGGCTAATCATTCGGTTATGCTGATGCTGACCCAATGCTCCTACTACTTTTTGAGTGTGTGTATTGACATGTATGTGTAACTGATAGATGCACGCACACACACACACACACACACACTACATATTAATGTTTTTAAATGTATGTCAATTATAAAGTATTTTGTCTGTAATATATTTTTTGTTATGTGTCAAACTGTCACGACTTCCGCCGAAGTCGGTCCCTCTCCTTGTTCGGGCGGCGTTCAGCGGTCAACGTCGCCGGTCTTCTAGCCATCGCCGCTCCACCTTTCATTTTCCATTTGTTTTGTCTTGTTTTCCCGCACACCTGGTTCACATTCCCTCATCAGACTAAATGTATATTACCCTCTGTTTCCCCCATGTCTGTGTGTGTAATTGTTCTTTGTGTAGGGTGTTTGCATACAGGCTGGCTTGCGCTAGGTTTGTGTCAATCCTAGGTTTGTTTGTTTTGTTTAATCCGGTTCATGTTACCATGGTTGTGCTTTGTGCTGCCTCGTCTGTGCCTTTGGGCCTGGGTGTATATTAAAGTTCTCCTGTTATCACCCATCTCTGCTCTCCTGTGCCTGACTTCCCGGCAACCAGTCACTCACTCCGTTACACAAACACCACTAAGACAAGCTGTCACCATTGAAGTCGGCTAATGGGGATCCTATGAAATAAATAAAAAATAGCATGGTGCCAGCTCTCTTATGAAGGGAATATAGTCAGCTCCCTCAGCTTTAACCTACTGCTGCCAATCAAGGTAAATTGCCAGCGAGGTTCCCCTGCAAGTGTGGAAATTGAACAGGACTCTGTTAACTGAATATGCCCGTCCCAATTATGCACTACCTCTCAGTCATCTGAGCTCTCATTACTTTCTCTTTGCCTCAAAGTGTTTCGTTATCAGGGAAAGCGAGCCATTCATGGTGCCTGGAATAAACCCTTGAATTTCATTTTGGAACTTGTTTTTCCAACTCAAAACCAAGGCTTTAGGATTTTAGTTTTCTACTTCCAATTGTATTGTTTTGTTTTTACAGTATATTGCCATAATGACTGCAGCTAGCTACTGAACATATTTAGACAGGTAATCTCCATGCAGTGTGACTGTCAGTTGACAGAGTGTTTACGTAACTCTGATTTGTTTTTCTCACATTGTAGTTGTGAAATAATGTATTAAATCCATGATGTTTGATTTGGATTGTTAAACCACACAGGGATCATATGCACCGGAGTTAGACCAGTGTTAGATCCTCCGTTCTCAGACAGTTGCTTTTTCTGGTTGACTGCACACAGCTGACATGGTCTCTCTCTACAGATGTCACACAAAGCAAGTCAATAAGGTTGTAGGGACTTTACTTTCTGGAGTAGGTCCATAGTGAGCAAAGCTAGAGGTTGTCTAGTGGCTAGATAGAGATAGATGGTAGTACACTGTGGGCCTCTTCTCACTAATTACAGGTGACAGGTTATTCAGTTACCCACCACATATGGTGGGTATATGATTGATGGCAGTGGATGACACTGACTTATATCTGTTCTCCATTGTTTGTACACGCTAGCTGACTATAACAACCATTTAGAGTCTGTTGAAAAGCTTCATAGAGACTGAATGTCATTTTGTTGTTGTTTCCAAGGCTCATGTAAAGCACATGCTGAAACCTAGTCACAGCATGCAGGGAGATGGCCTGTTGTCTCTGATTTGACTGAAATCATACACTTCATGGAATACAGCACCATCTCACACAGCAGAGTGAAGGCACATTAGGATTTTCATCCATAGTGGCGAGCTCATGGGGAAAGGAAAACTGAATTTGTTATCGGAGCAAACCGAGACAGCGGTGAATTGTTATCAATCCCTCTACAGATGTAGGATCTTAATTTGATTACCCTGCTGCAGGATAACTTTTATGCAATGCAGGAAATGTAAAACCTGTAGTGTATTTAAGGTTTATAAAGGCTTCTGAAGTTTGAAATTTCAAAGTGGAAAATACAAACTTGACTTTCCCTTAAAAAAAATGTATCAACCCCTACAAAAATGTCCATTAATTATAATACAAATAATAATTCACATTTCCTGTTGCTGCAAGATTATTTTCCTGCTTTAGCAAGCTCAAATTAAGATCCTACATCTGTACCAGTGGAAGCCCCTCAGAAGAGGAAAGGGAGGACCATCCTCCTCAGTGAAATTTCATTTTTTTTATTTATTGTGAAACATAATTTTTTTAAATCCTTTTTAGATAAAACTATACTAAATATATTCATATGTCACCAAATAATTGATTAAAATACACTGTTTTGCAATGAAGGTCTACAGTAACTTCAACAGCACCATGGTGTAGCCGGAGGACCGCTATCTTCCATCTGTCACACCCTGATCTGTTTCACCTGTCTTTGTGCTTGTCTCCACCCCCTCCAGGTGTCGCTCATCTTCCCCATTATCCGCAGTGTATTTATACCTGTATTCTCTGTTTGTTTGTTGCCAGTTCGTTTTGTTCGTCAAGCCTACCAGCGTTTTTCCCCTTGCTCCTGTCTGTTTCTAGTTCCTGGTTTCCAGGAACCATTCTGCCTGCACTGACTCTGCCTGCCATTCTGTACCTTGTCACGCCACCCTGGATTATTGACCTCTGCCTGCCCTGACCCTGAGACTGCCTGTCGTTCTGTACCTTTTGGACTCTGACCTGGATTACTGACCTCTGCCTGCCCTTGACCTGTCGTTTTGCATGCCCCCTATTCTAGTAATAAGCATTTGTTACTTCGACACTGTCTGCATCTGGGTCTTCCCTTAAACGTGATACCGTCCTTCTCTGGCTACATTGACTTCAATACAGAACCTAGGAGTCTTGTAGGCCTCACCACATTCCATAGACATACAGTACATCGTAATTATGAACACTTCCGGAGGACGTCCTCCAACCAATCAAAGCTTTTGCAGTATGAACTGACATGTCCATCCAATCATAGAATTAGGATCAGAGAATGAACCCAGCGAGTTATATTGTGATTGTGAGAGCATTATGGGGGTTCTATGTGTTGAGAGGCTTGGTGACATTGTCGGATAGAGGTGAAGTTAAGAGTGATAGTTGAGCATTTTCTGTATATTATTAAATTCAAATTAGTTTTTTCAAATTACAGGAGTCGGAGGAGGTATATTATACATTTTTCTTGATTTTTAGAACTTTATTTTTGTGTCCAGTTAGTGCAATTTATTTAAATTTGCCTTGCTAACTTCAGTAGCTAGCTACCAGCATGAGTGTGCAGTTTTCTCTGCCAGAATGGTAGAATGGCCAACGCTGCCGAAAATGTTTTGGACTTTGTGTTGAAGAACCCCTTTCATTCTCTGGGGTACACAGAAAAGGTGCAGATTAAAAGCGAGGGTCGACATCTGCCTGAGATCAGTTTCATGAAGAAGGATGAAAAGGTGAGGGCGTTCAATACAGACTGGTATCAAAAGTATAGCTGGTTAACAGGGAGCCTTTCATCAGGCCACCTGTATTGCTTGCCTGCTTTTTGGAAAGTCTGAGCCTTCGGTGGAAAGGTGGGTACAGTGACTTGAACAACATCGATCATTCAGCTATACGAAAAAACAAAAGCAGAGCATGCAAGAATTTGCTTTCAGAGGACACGATGAGAGGGAAAGTTCTGTTAACAAGGGAAACTACAAGGAGCTTGCAGAGGTAATTACACGTTACGATGGTTTATTTGCTGAACATATCAAACTTTCAACTTTTTTTTCTGGGATGTCAAACAATTCCAAATTATTTGATAGCTTCCATCGCATCATCCATTAAAAGTTAGATTAAAGAGACAGGTTGACGCAGCGCATTTTTTCACGTGAGCTTAGGTAGGCTTTCCACTTTTCTCCTGTATTTTTTTTAGCAAAGATGATAACACAATCACACCGGACAGACACAAGCAAAAACGATTTTTCAGTCTGATCACCTGTTAAAAATTGCCCCACCATTCTTGGACCTATGGCGCCTTCAGTTGTTAGTTATCGTCAGGTATGTGGATGATCAGGGCTTTAATCAGGAACGTTTCTTGGTATACTTTAATCTGTCAAGTGGGCAGATGCGCAGTCTGTGTTTGACTTTATGAATTTTGAGATGTCTGAGTTTAAGTTCATAGAGAAACTTGTCCAAACCTACGGTGGCACAGCTGTGAGGGAATGTATCTGCTGTTTTTATTTACAGCGAAGTCCCCTCTTTTTCCCTGATTAAAAGGTGATGCCTACTCCACTACCATTGTCAACTTTCTCCTGACATGAACTGAAGACATGTCTCATGTGCCCGGTCATCCACTGGCACATTGAATGTTTCCCCTCCAAGCACTGTGAGTACCCCTATCAATTTTCTCTCATTACTGTATGTAGAGTAAATCACATACACAAACACATTATTACACATAAATGTTTTTACTCCTTGCTTGGACATACTCATTCTTAGCTCCTTTGTCTAACTGCGTTGTGTGATTTCTTATAGTTTTGTCTTCCCAGTCAAATCCTGTCCTGCACTGGTCAAGACTCTGAACACCTCAAGTCATACCTCATACCCTCATTCAGTCACTGCTGTGATCCCTTTCCAACATGGTGTAATTAGCCCTCTCATTCCCATTCCCCATAATACAATGCCTTGAAAAAGAACTTACCTCCTTGGCGTTTTTCCTATTTTGTTGCGCTACAACCTGTAATTTAAATTGATTTGGATTTGGGTTTCATGTAATGGACTTACACAAAATAGTGCAAATTGGTGAAGTGAAATGAAGAAAATAACTTGTTTCAAAAAATTCAACCCCCGAAAAAAAACGAAAAAGTGTGCGTGCGTATGTATTCACCCCCTTTGCTATGAAGCCCCTAAATAAGATCTGGTGAAACCAATTACCTTCAGAAGTCACATTATTAGTTAAATAAAGTCCACCTGTGTCCAATCTAAGTGTCACGTGATCTCAGTATATATACACCTGTTCTGAAAGGCCCCAGAGTCTGCAACACCTCTAAGCAAGGGGCACCATGAATACCAAGGAGCTCTCCAAACAGGTCAGGGACAAAGTTGTGAAGTACAGATCAGGGTGGGTTCTAAAAAAATATCAAACTTTGAACATCCCACGGAGCACCATTAAATCCATTATATAAAAATGGAAAGAATATGACACCACAACAAACCTGCCAAGAGTAGGCCGCTCACCAAAACCCACGGACCAGGCAAGGAAGGCATTCATCAGAGAGGCAACAAAGAGACCAAAGATAACCCTGAAGGAGCTGCAAAGCTCCACAGCGGAGATTGGAATATCTGTCCATAGGACCACTTCAAGCCATACACTCCACAGAGCTGGGCTTTACGGAAGAGTGGCCAGAAAAAAGACATTGCTTAAAGAAAAAAAATAAGCAAACACGTTTGGTGTTCGCCAAAAGGCATGTGGGAGACTCCACAAACAGATGGAAGAGGTACTCTGGTCATACGAGACAAATGGAGCTTTTTGTCCATCAAGGAAAATGCTATGTCTGGCAGAAACCCAACACCTCTCATCACCCCTAGAACACCATGATTTTTTTAATTGGCAGGGACTGGGAAACTGGTCAGTATTGAAGGAATGATGGATGGCGCTAAATATAGGGAAATTCTTGAGGGGAATCTGTTTGTCTGAAGAATGGGAAAAAATCCCAATGGCTCCTCAATTTTTCAAGTCACCAGCCTCCACTGATCTGTACATTCCTTTAGGGTGGTGAGTACACAGCATACAGTATATGGACTTAACTCTGCATTAATGCAAATCTGACAATGATTGCCTAACGGATATTTCCCATTAATGCACACAAATGGGTGAAAGGACAGCATCACCAGTTTAATTATGCATTGTGTGTAGACGGGAGAGGCCTTCAATATGGAGGATAGGCTTAATGGAATGGAACGGTTAAATGGAGAACTCATCTCCTTTCCACCGACCAGGGGACCAAATTGCTTCTGTGGAACTTAACATTTACACATGTACCACAATTAGAGCTGACATGGCCAGTCTATGAATTAAACACACTAACAATATCTATATTGAATGGATCCTCAAACTCTTGGTGTAGGTAAGAGGCAATAGTGCCAAAGCCGGAACTGAATAAAATCTACTTTGACAACTGCTGCACACGTTGTTGTTACAATATATCCACCAATAGTACATTTTACAATTTAGATTAATATTAAACAATATTCTAGGTTAATAATGGACGTTTCTAAGAAGAACTATCAAAGAGTTAGACCACGTGAATAAGCCCAGATGCTACCTGTTCGGTGAGAAGTCCAAACTAAGCCCAGATGCTTTCTGTCTGGTGAGAAGTCCCATTTGAGCGTTGCTTCTAGCATCCTTCATGCTAATGATACATAGTGGGTGGCATATCTCCATTTGCCTGTAGCACAGGTGGTAGAGCATGGGGCTTGCAATGACAGGATTTTTGGTTCGATTCCCGGGGCCACCCATACTTAAAATATATGCACACATGACTTTAAGTCACTTTGGAAAAAGTGTCAGCTAAATGGCACATGTTATGCTGCCATGTTATCATATGAGTAATACAGTGCATTGCAAAAGTATTCATCCCCCTTGGTGTTTTTCCCATTTTGTTACGTTACAACCTGGATTTGTATTTGTATTTCATGTAATGGACATATACAAAATAGTCCAAATTGGTGAGGTGAAATGAAAGAAATAATTTGTTTCAAAATATTCTAAAAAATAAAAAACATAAGTGGTGTATGTATATGTATTCATGCCCTTTGCTATGAAGTCCCTAAACAAGATCTGGTGCAACCAATTACCTTCAGAAGTCACATAATTAGTTAAATAATGTCCACCTGTGTCCAATCTAAGTGTCACATGATCTCAGTATATTTACACCTGTTCTGAAAGGCCACAGAGTCTGCAACACCACTAAGGGGCACCACCAAGCAAGCGGCACCATGAAGACCAATGAGCTCTCCAAACAGATCATGGACAAAGTTGTGGAGAAGTACAGATCGGGGTGGGTTCTAAAAAAATATCAAACTTTGAACATCCCATGGAGCACCATTAAATCCATTATTAAAAAATGGAAAGAATATGGCACCATAACAAACCTGCCAAGAGAGGGCTGCCCACCAAAACTCACGGACCAGGCGAGAAGGGCATTCATCAGAGAGGCAACAATGAGACCAAAGACAACGCTGAAGGAGCTGCAAAGCCCCACAGCGGAGATTGGAGTATCTGTCCATAGGACCACTGTAAGCCGTACATTCCACAGAGTTGGGCTTTACGGAAGAGTGGCCAGAAAAAATACAATGCTTAAAGAAAAAAATAAGCAAACACGTTTGGTGTTCGCCAAAAGGCATGTGGGAGACTCACCAAATATGTGGAAGAAGGTACTCTGGTCAGATGAGACTAAAATTGAGCTTTTTGTCCATCAAGGAAAACGCTATGTCTGGCGCAAACCCAACACCTCTCACCACCCCGAGAATACCATCCCCACAGTGAAGCATGGTGGTGGCAGCATAATGCTGTGGGGATGTTTTTCATCAGCAGGGACTGGGACACTGGTCAGAATTGAAGGAATGATGGATGGCACTAAATACAGGGCAATTCTTGAGGGAAACCTGTTTCAGTCTTCCAGAGATTTGAGACTGGGATAGAGTTTCACCTTCCATCAAGCATACTGCTTAAGCAACACTTGAGTGGTTTAAGAGGAAACATTTAAATGTCTTGGAATGGCCTAGTCAAAGCCCAGACTTTAATCCAATTGAAAATCTGTGGAATGACTTAAAGATTGCTGTACACCAGCGGAACCCATCCAACTTGAAGGAGCTGGAGCAGTTTTGCCTTGAAGAATAGGCAAAAATCCCAGTGTCTAGATGTTCCAAGCTTATAGAGACGTGCAGCTATAATTGCTGCAAAAGGTGGCTCTACAAAGTATTGACCTTGGTGGGGGGGGGGGGGGTTGTTTTCTTTAGTTTTTTTTGTCTTATTTCTTGTTTGTCTCACAAGAAAAAATATTTTGCATCTTCAAAGTGGTAGGCATGTTGTGTAAATCAAATGATACAAACCCTCAAATCAATTTGAATTCCAGGTTGTAAGGCAACAAAATAGGAAAAATGCCAAGGGGGTGAATACTTTCGCAAGCCACTCTACATGACATTATTGTAATACAACATTTTAAAAACCATTCAGGTACAGAACAGCAGGCAGATGACCACTCTCTCTGTGAGATGTATGGATACCTCACCGAGACCCAACAATAAGATACATTTTGAGGTGTCTCTTAAGTGTTCATTAAATGCTGCCTGGAGGCATACATTAGCAACCATGAGTGAGATGATAATAATATACCTTGATTAAGAAAGGTGATTGTTTTGCAGATTTAATGTAGTTCATTAGCAACCTGGGGATATGTCTTTCAGCGCTCATGGTAAATAGCTACAGTACACATATAGAGAGGATCACTGTGGGGTTGACTCTTCGTTGGAAGCTTGTTGACCCTGGCAGCAAAAGGATTTCGAAAGGGCACTTTTTAGGGCACTTTTTTGTGTTTTTTGGTACCCTGGTGTGGTAGCCGTAAATTCAAAAAATAAAATAACTTTTTTTCATAACAACTGCACATTTGTGTTTCAGAGTGCATTTTACATTACACAAATAATGTCACTTTGGATGATGTTCTACATGACAACAAATATTGAGTAGAGACAAAAGTTTAATGACAAAACACCATCAAAACAAAAATGCTGGTAAATGTATGGATTGTTACCTTTGTGTTATTACAGTGTGTCTGTCTGTGCTGTAACACATGAGCTTTAGATAATGTAGATATCAGAGAAAGTGGTAATTAGCTGGCTTCTCTGGGGTTGCCATGTTCAGTTCTTTTATCTCACAATTAATTCAAGGGAGTGATTAAACATTACACAGGAACAAAATATCAGAGTTATCAACCTTATCAAAGCTTGTCAGATGACGTTAGTGAACAAAAATACATCTAATTAATAATTACTAATTAAACACAAGGATTTCAATGCTTTGAAATGAGAAATGTACTTATATCAGGAAGCAACATTTTAAAGATTGTCTCAAAATCAAACATTTTGAAATGTACTTTACTGGAACAAAAACTAGAGACAAATGTAGCACCTTAATGAGATTACCTTTCTCTTAGAAGGTTTAAAGAGACACAATCACCAATATAGCTAGCAGTTGCTAATTAAAAATTCCTATTGTATAGCGCAACTGTACGTTCTATACTGTAGATCTACAGCCTCTATTATTAATAGATAGCTGAACGACCAAGGAAACAGCAGTGGGTCCCATTATTGCAGGAGTATCTACTGTATCTACTCTGCCAGCTGAGGACACTGACAGAACCTAATCTCAAATAGCTTATTGATTGAAGCAGGGTGCCATGGATTTGATCTATGAAGCATTTCAAGCCACAGTGCCAGAATGTCCGTTGTAGAGGGGGAGTCTGTAATGGCTATGTAAGGTTGAATAACTTCATTCAGGGACAGATTGGCCATCTGGCATTTCGGGAAAATGCCAGATGGACTGGTCCATTTTTTCCCCCCTAGTTGGCCTGTATCATTTTTTTTTTTCCCAGTCCGCCCCTGACTTCATTTGAATCAACACAAACATACCTTCCTCCCATAAGTTGCATGGTGTAGCCAGGTCATTTCATTAGTATGGGTCAGAAACTCCCTGGGCGATAGAACAAACATCTTTGAGGTAAAGGTCTGATTTATATTACTTGTGGTTTGTTACGAACTGGCAGTTTCATGATATCAAATTAATGGACTGAGTAGTCAGCCTGGACTCCCATTGATTTCAATAAGACAAAGCAGTCAAGTGAAAAAGGTAACAGTCGGCTCGACAAACATGCTGCTGTGGGAGGAATTTAAGCCATCTGAGGTGTTGACCTCAAGAAAAAGTGTTGACCTAAAAAAAACTGCTTTGTCAGTTCAGCACTTTTCTTCCAGTGGTTTTAATCACCAGGTAAGGATCAATACATTAATACCCCCTAAGTTCAATGTCCGCGCCCGCATGGAAATCTAATTAGCATAATACAAACATCTCCATAAAAATCTTCAGTTTATGTTAGAGCTATCTGTTTTTTGCATTGGATGCATCTCAATTCATTGCATCTGCCTATGTAACACTTCCACATCTGTGGTGAAAGGTGACAGAGCTAGAGCTGTGTTAGTCTGACCATGAGACATCCAGAAGGTCCAAACTGTTTGGCCTACAAACTGTTATGACCCCTTTATGGAAAGATGAGAGTTGGGACTCATCGGAACCACATACTTGACCGTACGGTACTCTAATTTAATCAGACCAATATCTTCCTATGTACATCTATATATAAACACAGAGTTAGTACACCAGCTACATTCATGATCAAATCTGAGGTCATAAAGTAGATGGAAACAATCAGTAAGAATGTGGGAGTAAATCTTCTATACAAATCACCGGAAGTGACACGGTAATTAAGGAGATTGATGGTTTTAGTCAATGAAGGAGACATTACTTAAATAACGGATGCTATTTGGCATGGGAAGGACAAACATCTTCAATTTGAAAGATAATGCTTAGAGGTACTGCCAGCTTTTACGAACATGGTCCTGTCGAGGAGGGTGCCAAAAGCTAAAAATGTTTCACTGCAGGTACTCTGCGGTTGAGGCACTTGAATTGACAGGTAATCTTTTGCACAGTGATATCTTATGAAGAGACTGTCATAACCACCACAATGTTATGTGGTCATCATTAGTCTCATTGTCAATGATGATAAATTAGATGAGGCAATTAATGCCGAAATTAAAACGTGCGATGGCCTAGGGAAAAATAACTTTACTTTTCTCCCATTCATGGACCACCTTATCAGCTCTGAAATACTCCACAGCCGACTACACTCTTACATTTAACACATCAATCACTTATTTTAAGTATGTGTTTGTGGTGCACAGTGGGCGGAATGTGAATTTAGCAATCTGATTTCAAGGCAGCCACAGGTTGGTAAATGCATGTGTAATACAAATCCATATTTGAAATGCAATTCACATTTTGAAAAAGAATGGTTTCTTTTAAGTTGTATAGCCCAAATTATGAGTGATTTCGATCACTTTTAGGATAAAACCAATTCATGTAATGTCTTACCAACACTGTGTGTTCTAAAGTGTTGCAGGATGACAGTCCCTGAATTAGGCCCCAGTGTAAATCCATGGACGTCTTATTTAGTATAGGACTACAACTTAGCTATGCAGTTAAACTAAATGAAGTTAAATCATAAGAATACATTGTTGTTTTTTTAGTCAGCCATGCCAGTCAAGATCCCAGATGGCAAGTCTGTCTCATCTGGCTCATGTTATATTATGATTATGACAATGGTTTCCATTACTAACAAGACTCAGAGCGTCTGCATACTTCTGCTGAAGGCAAGATCATGTATCAATTTGTGAAATGACAAACAATAGAACTAGAGTTCACATATTATGATTGAAACAGAAAACAGTTAGACAATTTCTCCAAACGCCACAGACATCTTGCAAAATGAAACGCAGCAATCAAAATCATCTACTCCCTGTTCAAAATGAAATTCTGCATACAAATGAGATCCACAAACACACATCAAATGAGTGACAACCGAAATTACACTGTGACATTTTCAAAACACTACTATCAGAACTTATTTCAGTGTAAAGACTAAGATTTTGTAATACTGTATACCGTTTGTGTATAATCAAACAAGAAAATAACACAATTGCAAAAATGTAAGTTCTGTCTTGGTGTACTTGGACCATGTTAGTTTGTTGGTGATGTGGACACCAAGGAACTTGAAGTACTCAACCTGCTCCACTACAGCCCTGTCAATGAGAATGGGGGCGTGCTCGGTCCTCCTTTTCCTGTAGTCCACAATCATCTCCTTTGTCTTGATCACATTGAGGGAGAGGTTATTGTCCTTGCACCTCACGGTCAGGTCTCTGACCTCCTCCCTATAGGCTGTCTCTTCGTTGTCGGTGATCAGGCCTGTCATCGGCAAACTTAATGATGGTGTTGGAGTCGTGACTGGCCATGCAGTCATGAGTGAACAGGGAGTACAGGAGGGGACTGAGCATGCACCCCTGACGGGCCCCCGTGTTGAAAGTCAGCGTGGCGGATGTGTTGTTACCTACCCTTTCCACCTGGGGTCAGCCCGTCAGGAAGTCCAGGATCCAGTTGCAGAGGGAGGTGTTTAGTCCCAGGGTCCTTAGCTTAGTGATGAGCTTTGAGGGCACTATGGTGTTGAACGCTGAGCTGTACTCAGTGAATAGCATTCTCACATTGGTGTTCCTTTTGTCCAGATGTGAAAGCACGGTGTGGAGTGCAATAGAGATTGCATCATCTGTGTATCTGTTGGGGCGGTATGCAAATTGGAGTGGGTCTAGGGTTTCTGGGATAATGGTGTTGATGTGAGCCATGAACATCCTTTCAAAGCACTTCATGGCTACAGACGTCAGTGCTACAGAGCGGTAGTCATTTAGGCAGGTTACCTTAGTGTTCTTGGACACAGGGACTATGGTGGTCTGCTTGAATCATGTTGGTATTACAGACTCAGACAGGGAGAGGTTGAAAATGTCAGTGAAGACACTTACCAGTTGGTCAGCGCGTCCTGGTAATCCATCTGGCCCTGTGGCCTTGGGAATGTTGATCTGTTTAAAGGTCTTACTCACATCGGTTGCGGAGAGCGTGATCACACAGTCGTCCGGAACAGCTGATGCTATCATGCATGTTTCAGTGTTACTTGCCTCGAAGCGAGCATAGAAGTAATTTAGCTCTTCTGGTAGGCTTGTGTCACTGGGCAGCTCTCAGCTGTGCTTCCCTTTGTAGTCTGTAATAGTTTGCAAGTCCTGCCATATCCGACGAGCATCGGAGCCGGTATAGTACAATTCGATCTTAGTCCTGTATTGACGCTTTGCCTGTTTGATGGTTCGTCTGAAGGCATAGCGAGAATTCTTATAAGCTCCCGCTCCTTGAAAGCAGCAGCTATACCCTTTAGCTCAGTGAGGATGTTGCCTATAATCCATGGCTTCTGGTTGAGGTATGTACGTACAGTCACCGTGGGGACGATGTCATCAATACACTTATTGATGAAGCCAGTGACTGATGTGGTGTACTCAATGCCATCGGAAGAAACCTGGAACATATTCCAGTCTGTGCTAGCAAAACAGTCCTGTAGCTTAGCATCTGCTTCATCTGACCACTTTTGTATTGACAGAGTCACTGGTGCTTCCAGCTTAAATGTTTCTTGTAAGCAGGCATCAAGAGGATTGAATTATGGTCAGATTTGCCAAATGCAGGGTGAGGTAGAGCATTGTATGCATCTCTGTGTGTGGAGTAAAGGTGGTCTAGAGTTTTTTCCCTCTGGTTCCACATTTAAGATGCTGATAGAAATTATGTATAAAGGAATTTAAATTTCCCTGCATTAAAGTCCCCGACCACTAGAAGCACCGCTTCTGGATGAGCATTTTCCTGTTTTGTTCTGTCTGTTTTTCCTGTTTGCTTATGGCCGTTTACAGCTCATTGAGTGCTGTCTTAGTGCTAGCATCGGTCTGTGGTGGTATGTAGACAGCTACGAAAAATACAGATAAACTCACGAGGTAGATAGTGTGGTCTAAAGCTTATCATGAAATATTCAACCTCGGGCGAGCAAAACCTTGAGACTTCCGTAGATATGGTGCACCAGCTGTTGCTTACAAATATACATAGACCACCACCACTTGTCTTATCAGAGGCTGCTGTTCTATCCTGCCTATACAGTGTATAACCCGCCAGCAGTATGTTATTCATGTCGTCGTTCAGCCACGACTCGATGAAACATAAGTATTACAGTTTTTAATGTCCTGCTGGTAGGATATACTGTACAGTTGAAGACAGAAGTTTACACACACCGTAGCCAAAGACATTTAAACTCAGTTTTTCACAATTCCTGACATTTAATCCTAGTAAAAATTCCCTGTCTTAGGTCAGTTAGGATCACCACTTTATTTTAAGAATGTGAAATGTCAGAAATAATAGCAGAGGGAATGATTTATTTCAGCTTTCATTTATTTATTCTTTTATCACATTCCCAGTGGGTCAGAAGTTTACATACACTCAATTCATATTTGGTAGCATTGCCTTAACATTTTTTTATTTGGGTTAAATGTTTCAGGTAGCCTTCCACAAGCTTCCCACAATCATTTTGGTGAATTTTCCTGACAGAGCTGGTGTAACTGAGCCAGGTTTGAAGGCCTCCTTGCTCGCATACACATTTTCAGTTCTGCCCACAAATTTTCTATAGGATTGAGGTCAGGGCTTCGTGATGGCCACTCCAATACCTTGACTTTGTTGTCCTTAAGCCACAACTTTGGAAGTATGCTTGGGGTCATTGTCCATTTGGAAGAGCCATTTGAGACCAAGCTTTAACTTCCTGACTGATGTCTTGAGATGTTGCTTCAATATATCCACATAATTGTCTTCCCTCATGATGCCATCTATTTTGTGAAGAGCACCAGTCCCTCCTGCAGCAAAGCACCCCTACAACATGATGCTGCCACCCCCATGCTTCAAGGTTGGGATGGTGTTCTTCGGCTTGCAGGCCTCCCCCTTTTTCCTCCAAACATAAAATTGGTCAATATGGCCAAACAGTTCTATTTATGTTTTGTCAGACCAGAGGACATTTCTCCAAAAAGTACAATCTTTGTCCCCATGTGCAGTTGCAAACCGTAGTCTGGCTTTTTATCGGTTTTGGAGCAGTGGCTTCTTCCTTGCTGAGCGGCCTTTCAGGTTATGTCGATATAGGACTTGTTTTACTGTGAATATAGATACTTTTGTACCTGTCTCCTCCAGCATCTTCACAAGGTCCTTTGCTGTTGTTCTGGGATTGATTTGCACTTTTTGCACCAAAGTACGTTCATCTCTAGGAGACAGAACGCGTCTCCTTCCTGAGCGGTATGACGGCTGTGTGGTCCCATGGTGTTTGTGCTTATGTACTATTGTCTGTACAGATGAACATGGTACCTTCAGGCGTTTGGAAATTGTGGACGTCTACAATTTCTTTTTTGAGGTCTTAGCTGATATATTTAGATTTTTCCATGATGTCAAGCAAAGAAGAACTGAGTTTGAAGGTAGGCCTTGAAATAAATCCACAGGTACACCTCCAATTGACTCAAATGATGTAAATTAGCCTATCAGAAGCTTCTAACGCCATGACATCATTTTCTGGAATTTTCCAAGCTGTTTAAAGGCACAGTCAACTTAGTGTATGTAAACTTCTGATCCACTGGAATTGTGATACAGTGAATTATAAGTGAAATAATCTGTCTGTAAACAATTGTTGGAAAAATTACTTGTGTCATGCACAAAGTAGATGTCCTAACCGACTTGCCAAAACTATAGTTGGTTAACAAGACATTTGTGGAGTGGTTGAAAAACGACTTTTAATGACTCCAACATAAGTGTATGTAAACTTCCCACTTCAACTGTACATGCGTTTAGTTCGTCCAATTTATTTTCCAGCGATTGTACATTGGACAATAGTACGGATGGCAAAGGCAGATTAGCCACTCGTCGCCTGATCCTCACAAGGCACCCCGATCTCCTTCCGCGAAATCTGTCTCTTTCTCCTGCGCTTGATGGGGATGAGTGCCTGTTCGGGTGTCTGTAGTAATTCCCTCTATTCCGACTCATTCAAGAAAAGTTCTTCGTCCAATTCAAGGTGAGTAATCATGGGTCAGTATTTGCATCCAAGTCCATGATTCTCTGAAATTACAGTAAATACTGTAATTGCTGTATAGTAACGTTCACTGGCAACATCAGTGAGTCTTTAATGTTTCAAGAGTGTAGTACTAGTACATTACTTACTTGAGCATATTCGCACCGTTTATCCTTCACTCTTTGGGAATTCCTTTCAAATGGGACTCTGTAGATTTGCCTGATCTGGAGATGGTGTTTCTTAAGGATGCGGGCTATGATTGATAAGCTCACTCTGAATCAAACCCCCCAAAAATAAATTTAAGTTATAGGTTGTAATTCAACAATAATAGGAAAAACACCAAGGGGGATGAATACTTTTGCAAGACACTGTAGCTCCTAATTTCATACATACAGTAATACTTGAAACATTTACTTTGTTTCCCCTTAGAGTCTGTATTGGAATCTGCTGTCTTTACTGTGCTTTATGTTGTACTACTGTCAAGTAATAAAAGTAGCAGATAATGTAGGTCCAATGTCTGCAGTACATACCTATGCCCATTTTGGAACGTCCAGATGGAAGTGGCTCAGATTGGGCTGCACTCTCTGCCCAGCCTCTCTCAAGGTCAAACCATGGTTGACCACATGGTCCACCACAGTCGACCGAATTTCATCAGAGATCACTCTTCTTGTTTTTGTTCTTGGTCTTCCGCCACCTCTACCTCTCTCTGACAAGTTTGCTTTCATTGTTCTCCAAACACAGGAGTACTCACTGGTGGCCTTTTTATCTATACCAAGGTCTGATTGCAAAGTGAACATTTACCAATTAGTGTTTGCATGTGAAGAGTGAAAGTGATAAATTGGTAATTGAGCTTAGCTTCTTGAACAGTGTTGCTTTTCATTTGCACACAATACATGTGAAGTTTGTGCCAAAAGTAGAGCATTGTATGTTGCGTTATGCCAAATGTTTGTTATAGAATTGCAATCTGAGTGTAAAGCAAAACATGTGCCATTAGTATTGCAGATTTGGTACATGGTTCTGCTGAATGGGTTTGGGTCATTGTTCCTCATGGGTCAGTTTTAGTGTGTAAACAATTGGGAAAAACTCTAATGTAGATTTCTGCATAATAGCAGAGATACTCTACGTAATGATAAGATGTTCTTGCCTCTGCCCTAATAGGAGTCGTTGTCACAATGGCGGAAAGGCAGGTGGGTGGCGGCGGGATCAGGTGGGAAAATTCCAACCAATGAGTGGGCAGATATGCGTGTGAACAACAGACACAACTCCGATATAAAATACATGTGTTTTTTGCCTAGATGCCACGTGTGTCCACTTTAATCAGTATATTTGTAACAACCTAAACGTTACGAAACTTCTTAGATCAAATAAGCATCACTTAGCAAATTAGCAATCACTTTTTTTGTTTACCAAATCTGACACTTTCTCATACACCTCCATACAAAAAAACCCAGCTTGGTCTGCTTATCGCTGTATTCTCGAATTGACAAATTAACAGGAGCGGGGCCTCTCGCTTCGATATCTCTGATATCAGTGCCATAATGAACATATAATAATTCCTTCATCCATGCTATGGCATACAAACTGTTACTGTAAGCTGTTATGTATCTTTTATGATATGATACTGTGTAACATGCAGTTTCTCAAAATCATTGTAAGACTGTGCATTCACATCTTTTGCCATAAATAATTATTAATTAGGGGTGTCAAAGTCTATACAGACATATTTTTTCTCTCATTAAATGGTACATGCTCATTAAAGCTACAGCTGATTGGACACTTTTACCATTAACATGTTCAGATAAATACACATTACTCACCATGAATAATTGCTTTGGGCTGTTGGGGAGCTAATGAGAAGGACTAGACCAATTAATTCCTGCTTTATGAAAGCTAAATGCTTTAAACCATTACAATTTTTGCCATACATTTTTTTTACACTCCACATACAAACTTATACATACAAACAACAACTTACAGACACACACAAACAATGTCTACATCTCATCTGCCCAGACCCACATGATCACACCCCTATCCCTAGTGCCTGCATTATTGTTTGCCACTTTTTCGCACTTGCTATTTCAATAATAAATCACTAGATTTTTCCATTGTGTTAATAATGGCGTATTGATTGACTTCCAAGATTTTAGTATACGTTTTTTCAAGAAGAGTGATGAGAAGAGAATCACCCAGCCCATTGGTATCTCACTACACCCCCTAAAACATCCTGTGACGTACTGCATTTGCATCAAAACAGCCCCCGTGAGATGCAACTTTTCAGGGAAGTTAGGAACCAATATACACAAGTAGTTAGGAAAGCTAAGGCTAGAATTTCTCATCCTGTAGCACAAACTCCAAAAAGTTCTGGGACACTGTAAAGTCCATGTAGAATAAGAGCGGCCACTGCACTGAGGCTAGGAAACACTGTCACCACCGATAAATCCACGATTATTGAGAATTTCAATAAGCGTTTTTCTACGGCTGGCCATGCTTTCCACCTGGCTACCCTACCCCGGTCAACTGCCCTGCACCCCCCACTGCAACTCGCCCAACCCTCCCCCATTTCTCCTTCAACCAAATCCAGATAGCTGATGTTCTGAAAGAACTGCAAAATCTGGAACCCTACAAATCAGCCGGGCTAGACAATCTGGACCCTCTCTTTCTAAAATTATCTGACGAAATTGTTGCAACCCCTATCACTAGCCTGTTCAACCTCTCTTTCGTATCGTCTGAGATCCCCAAAGATTGGAAAGCTGCCGCGGTCATCCCCCTCTTCAAAGGCGGAAGACACTCTAGACCCAAACTGCTACAGACCTATATCTATCCTACCCTGCCTTCCTAAGGTCTTCGAAAGCCAAGATAACAAACAGATCACCGACCATTTCGAATCCCACCGTACCTTCTCCGCTATGGAATCTGGCTTCCGGGCTGGTCATGGGTGCACCTCAGCCACGCTCAAGGTCCTAAACGATATCCTCTTTGCCATCGATTAAAGACAATACTGTGCAACCGTATTCATCGACCTGGCCAAGGCTTTCGAGTTTACAGTCTAACCAGCATCACAACTCTGGACGGTTCTGACCTAGAATATGTGGACAACTACAAATACCTAGGTGTCTGGTAAGACTGTAAGCTCTCCATCCAGACTCACATTAAGCATCTCCAATTCAAAATTAAATCTAGAATCAGCTTCCTATTTCTAAACAAAGCATCCGTCACTCATGCTGCCAAACACCCTCGTAAAACTGACTATCCTACCGATCCTCGACTTCGGCGATGTCATTTACAAAATAGCCTCCAACACTCTACTCAACAAATTGGGTGTAGTCTATCACAATGCCATCCGTTTGGTCACCAAATCGCCATATACTACCCACCACTGCGACCTGTACGCTCTTGTTGGCTGGCCCTCGCTTCATACTCGTCGCCAAACCCACTGGCTCCAGGTCATCTACAAGTCTTTGCCAGGTAAAGCCCCACCTTATCTCAGTTCACTGGTCACCATAGCCGCACCCACCCACAGCACGCGCTCCAGCAGGTATATTTCACTGGTCACCCCCAAAGCCAATTCCTTCCTTGGCCGCCTTTCCTTCCAGTTCTCTGCTGCCAATGACTGGAACGAACTGCAAAAATCACTGAAGCTGGAGACTCATATCTCCCTCACTAACTTCAAGCACCAGCTGTCAGAGCAGCTCACAGATCATTGCACCTGTACATAGCCCATCTGTAAATAGCCCATCCAACTACCTCATCCCCATACTGTATTTATTTATTTACTTTGCACCCCAGTATCTCTACTTGCACATTCATCTTCTGCACATCTATCACTCCAGTAATTACCTCGCCACTATGGCCTGTTTTATTGCCTTTCCTCCCTCATGGTACAGCATTTGCACACACTGTATATACTTTTTGTCCACTGTATTATTGACTGTATGTTTGTGTATTATTCCAAACTTTCCTTACCTCTGTTGTTGTCACGATCGTCTATAGGAGAGAGAGATGACCAAGGCGCAGCGTGTGCAAAATACATCTTTTTATTTTAAGAAGGAAAACGAAACAACAAACAGACGACCGTGAAGTTAATAAAGAACTAGTGCACACATGCAACATAGAACATAAACAATTACCCACAAATACATGATGCCTATGGCCGCCTTAAATATGGCTCCCAATCAGAGACAAATGAAAAACATCTGTCTCTGATTGAGAACCACTCAGGCAACCATAGACATACCTAGACACATTCACTCAACCATAGACTTCCCTAGAAACATTCACTCAACACAAACCCATACACTCTAACAAATCCCCCTAGACACTACAACCACCCAAGACAAGACAAAAACACAAACATACCCCATGTCACACCCTGACCTAACTAAAATAATAATGAAAACAAAGATAACTAAGGCCAGGGTGTGACAGTTGTTGTATGTGTCTAACTGCTTTGCTTTATCTTGGCCAGGTCGCATTTGTAAATGAGAACTTGTTCTCAACTAGCCTACCTGATTAAATAAAGGTGAAATAAAATAAGAAAATAAATATGCAATGTATTGAAATATGCAGACAGGTGGATTGTAATCCTTCCAACAGCCAACTTTCTAGCTCCGCTCACAACTTCCAGACTTTATAGCATTCCCAGAAAGCATTGAATATTGAGTCATTATTAGATTTACGCATGACTCTGCCGTTGTGCTGTATAATTTGTGAATTGTGTCTCTTGTATAATAAATTCTATACATTAGTTTATACTGAATTAAGCATTCATTTTTGTTAACTGTAATTTATTAGTTATGCTCCAACTTTCCTTTCATTATTGCCATTTATGATACACACTATATTCAACCTCTCAATTATGTCTTCTCTATTGTACATACAGCTAAGAGAGATGCGTTCTCCAATCATGATAATAATTAGGGTTACTATTGAAAGACTGAGCTATTGTATGTTTGATTGTCCATCCTTTGTCTGATGAAACTACCAAAGGTATAACAAGCTTGTAGTTGAAGGGGAGTGAAGTGTGCATGTTAAAGGGAGGTTCCCTTCACTGGTGTAGGGTACACTTTCCTTTTAGCAATGTTTTTGAGTAGATAATAAATCAAATTCACACGAAACAAGCAGCAAACTAGCCTAATCCCACTGTTGGCTTGCTTCTGAAGCTAAGCAGGGTTGGTCCTGGATGGGAGACTAGATGCTGCTGAAAGTGGTGTTGGAGGGCCAGTAGGAGGCATCCTTTCCTCTGGTCTAAAAAAATATCCCAATGCCCCAGGGCAGTGATTGGGGACATTGCCCTGAGTAGGGTGCTGTCTTTCGGATGGGACGTTAAACTGGTGTCCTGATTCTCTGTGGTCACTAAAGATCCCATGGCACTTTTCGTAAGAGTAGGGGTGTTAACCCCGGTGTACTGGCTAAATTCCCAATCTGGCCCTCATACCATCATGGTCACCTAATCATCCCCAGCTTACAATTGGCTCATTCATCCCCCCTCCTCTCCCCTGTAGCTATTCCCCAGGTTACTCCTGTAAATGAGAACGTGTTCCCAGTCATTTTACCTGGTAAAATAAGGGTTAATAATAATAAACAATGAGTTGGGTGGAATGACATGAAAGCATGTGAAGACAGTACACGAGGGCCACATATTAAAAATGAATCAAGAGGTACTACAGGTGTTCTGTTTCATGGAGAAAGTGACAATGACAATCTAGGTTTTTCATAAAAAAAGAAACATGGAGTTTCCGGGCTATTCGACCTTTCAGAAGACCCAGGGAATAATGAAAGAACATTATTATAGAACCGCAGTGTACTCTCCAAGTCCATGAGGACTTGCATCTAGGGCCAATGTAGGTTGCATTAAGAATGAGCATAAATATTTAAAAATGAAGTCTCTCCCTAAATTGAATATTGTGTTTGCTCTAGAGAAAAATTACCATAATGTGCTGCTTTGTACCTCAGTCAAGACTGAGAGAGCTTGCTAAAATATAACCTCTAACTTTCAAATTATGCTCAACGTGGTTCATCGGGCCACAATAAGTTATAAACGTGCAAAAGTACAGTATGATCCAAACATACAGTATTATGCAAAAGTATTAAAGATATACTGAGAGAAATAGTCACCATCTGTTAAGATTCCAAGCCGAGGGCATATTCAATGTGTGGCTTGAGGGAAGGAAGGCTCTTCTTTGTGCCCTGCCACTCTGCCACTTAGGCCTGTTGTACATGACTTTGTCTGCCCCCTGGGCCCCACCATTCCCTTCCTCTTGGCTGTGAGTCCTTTGCCTCTCCAAACCTCTCCCACCCACTCTGTGTCCTTCTGTTCCTCCTTCCCCACCAGAGGCCTCTGCTTCAGTAATGAGATGCATGCCTCAGCCCAGAGCGCTCGCCTTCTTCTCTAACCCCGGAGTCAGGGTTCTGCTCTCCTCCACCAATCATGTGAGAATGGCACGGAGCGGTGTCTGAATGTCATGATCCTACTCCTGCGCACCGTGAAGAGGAAAAGTCCAGTAGTCTGGTGACCATGAACAACATTTCCATTTTGTGCTGCAGAGATAAAGATCATTGATGACGCCTGCAAGAAAGAAAAAAATAAGTCACCGCTCACCCAACTTAGCATATATACTGAAAAGAATAAACGCAACATGCAACAATTTCAAAGATTTTACTGAGTTACAGTTCATATAAGGAAATCAGTCAATTTAAATACAATCATTAGGCCCTAATCTATAGATTTAACATGACTGGGTAGGGGTGCAGCCATGGGTGGGCCTGGGAGGGCATAGGCCCACGCACTTGGGAGCCAGGCCCAGCCAATCAAAATGAGTTTTCCCCACAAAACAGCTTTATTTCAGACAGAACTACTCCTCAGTTTTATCAGCTGTCTGGGTGGCAGGTCTCAGACTCTCACAGGTAAAGAAGCAGGATGTGGAGGTCCTGGGCTGGCGTGGTTAAACGTGGTCTGCGGTTGTGTTGCCGGTTGGACGTACTGCCAAATTCTCCAAAACGACATTGGCGGCGGCTAATGGTAGAGAAATTAACATTAAATTATCTGGCAACAGCTCTGGTGGACATTCCTGCAGTCAGCATGCCAATTGCACACACACTTTACACATCTGTGGGATTGTGTTTTGACAAAACTGCACATTTTAAAGTGGCCTTTTATTGTCCCCAGCACAAGGTGCATCTGTGTAATCATGCTGTTTAATCAGCTTCTTGATATGTCACACCTGTCAGGTGGGTGGATTATCTGTGCAAAGGAGAAATTCTAACTAACAATGATGAAAACAAAATTTGAGAGAAATATGTTTGTGAGTATGGAACATCTTTCAGCTCATGAAAACACTTTACATGTTGCGTTTATATTTTTGTTTAGTGTACATGAAAATTATATTGAATCTCCCCACAACTACAGACTTCAATGGAAGACGAACAGCCCCTGCCACCCAGCATGGCCAGAAAGATACAACGGTCTGTTGCGACAGATGAGAACTTCTGAATATTTAGACCCTCAGAATTTTTAGCTTGAGAAATATTTTGCTTAATGATCACCAAAAGCAACAAATTAACATTCTGTCCACTGTAAACAGTGTTAGTGGGAAACTCCACCCCAAAAATATATTTTATAATGACACAAGGCGAGACCCAGATGCAGACACAGGAGGCAGATGGTTCGAGTCTGTTATTTATTGAACAACGAGGGGCAGGCAAGAAGCAGGTCGAGGACAGGCAAGAGTTTATAACCAGGTCAGAGTCCAAATGGTACAGGGCGGCAGGCAGTCTCGAGGGCAGGGGCAGGCAAAAGGTCAGAACCGGGAGGTATAAATATAGGTATAAATACACTGAGGGTAACAGGGAAGATGTGACACCTAGCGGTGGGGTGGAGACAATCACAAGGACAGGTAAAACAGATCAGAGTGTGACAGTAGCCCCCTCTAGGGGCACCACTTGGTGTCCTACCTGGGTGCATACCTGGTTGACCGTGGTGCCGGCGGTGAAAGTTGGCAATGAGAGCCGGGTCCAGGATGTCCTTAGCGGGGACCCAGCACCTCTCCTCTGGGCCATAACACTCCCAGTTAACCAGGTACTGGAAACCCCTGCCCCGTGGTCGAACACTCAGGAGGCGTCTCACCCTGTACACCGGTTGGCCATCGATGACATGGGAGGGGGGGTGGGCCTGGAAAAAGAAGACAAAGGGCTGTGAGACAAGGACTTAATCCTGGACACATTAAAAGTAGGGTGTATATGGAGGGTACTTCGTAACAGAAGACAAACAGCAGTGGGACTAAGGACTCTAGTAATGGGGAAGGGACCAATGAAATGGAGGGAAAGTTTGCAGGACTCCACCCAGAGGGGAAGATCCCGTGTTGATAGCCAGAGTTCGACGGGAGCCAGGATGACAGATAAGCCTGGAGGAATGAGCCCATTCCAGGACCTGTGAGTGGGCCGAAAAGGGGACGGACATCCGGTTAGCCGGGCCCCCCCTAGGGTCCGGCTGGGATTGTTGTGCCTTGCAGACCAGCGTCTCAATACCCCAGACAACTGAAGCCGTAAGGCATGAGGTAGGGAGGATTGTCTCAGAGTCAGAGATGGTGTAGCAAAACTGTACAGGTGAGAGCGTCTGACTTCACATTCTTAGACCCTGGGACGGTAGGAGATGGTGAAGTTGAACCTGGTGAATAACAGAGCCCAATTTGCTTGCCTTGAGTTAAGGCGCTTGGCTGTGCGGAGATATTCCAAATTCTTATGGTCGGTCCAAACCAAAAACGGATGTACCGCTCCTTCCAGCCAGTGCCTCCACTCCTCCAGCGCCATCTTGACCGCCAGACGTTCCCAGTTACCTACGTAGTAACTTCTCTCAGCGGAGTTGAGATGATGGGACCGGAAGACACAGGGAGAGAGCTTTTCATCCTGGGCAGATCATTGGAACAGGATGGCCCCAACTCCAACGTCAGAAGCATCGAACTCAAACAAACTGACGGGAGAGATCCGGATGGATGAGGGCAGTTGTGAACCAATGCTTAAGATCCACAAAAGCCTTGTCTACAGCTGGGGACCATGTGAAAGGTACCTTGGGAGAAGTGAGTGCAGAGAGGAGAGCCGCCAGGGTGCTGTAACCCCGGATGAAGTGGCAGTAGAAATAAGCAAACCCCAGGAAACATTGCACTCTGGATGTGGGTTTGTGCCAATCCACCACCGCTCTCACTAATTCAAGATCCATCTGGACATTTCCTTCAGCGATGACGTATCCCAGAAAGGAGATAGTAGAGCAGTGAAACTCACACTTCTCAGCTTTCACAAACAACTGGTTCTCCAGGAAGCGCTGAAGGACGTGTTCTTGGGCAGACCAAAAGACAAGATGGATGTCATCGAGGTAGATAAACACAAAATGATTCAGCATGTCACGGAGTACATCGTTCACCAGGGTCTGGAAAACAGAGGGAGCGTTGGTGAGCTCAAACGGCATGACCAGATACTCAGTGTCCACTAGCCGCGTTGAAAGCTGTCTTCCACTCATCCCCCTCGTGTATCCGAACAAGATGGTAGGCATTCCGAAGGTCCAACTTGGAAAAGATGGTAGTCCACTGGAGAGGTTCGACAGCAGAGGAGAGGAGTGGCAGGGGGAAACGATTCTTAATCGTGATGTCATTGAGGCCCCGGTAGTCGATGCATGGACGTAGGGTCTTGTCCTTTTCCACAAATAAAAAGCCCTGCGCCTACAGGGGATGCAGAAGGACGAATGCTCCCAGCAGCCAGAGAGTCCTCAATGTACTCCTCCATGGCCTTGGCCTCGGGGCCGGATAGGGAATATGGCCGACCTCGAGGTGGTGTGGTGCCCAGGAGGAGGTCAATGGCACAATCGTAGGGACGAAGTGGAGGAAGAGAGGTAGCAAGCCTTGTTGAATACCTCCAGGAGATCTTGGTACTCTGCGGGAACAGTAGGGAAATCCGAGGCTTTACTTAAACCCCGAGGAGGACATCTCAGGGGTGTCTGCGCTGCTTTACGGCAGTGGGAGTGACAGAACGGGCTCCAACCCAGGATTGAACCCGTGGTCCAGTCAATAACGGGATTGTGCTTTTGGAGCCAAGAAAATCCCAACACAACAGGGACATGAGGGGATTCAATAAGGAGAAGCTGTAGAGACTCACTGTGATTTCCAGATACCCGCAGATTAACCTTTCACGGCTACTAACCCCGGATCCGGGAGCACCCCCCACCCCCCACACACTGATTAGCATAGATAGCATAGCTTCACAAGTAGATAGTAGCATCTAAATATCATTAAATCACAAGTCCAAGACACCAGATGAAAGATACAGATCTTGTGAATAAAGCCACCATTTCAGATTTTTAAAATGTTTTACAGGGAAGACAAAATATGTAAATCTATTAGCTAAACACGTTAGCAAAATACACCACTATTCTAACTCCATCAGTTTCTTACTCCTTCAGGTGCTATCACCAATTCGGCTCAACTAAGATATTGATAGCCAATAACCTATAAAAAAAACCATCAGATGACAGTCTGATAACATATTCATGGTATAGGATAGTTTTTGTTAGAAAAAAGTGCATATTTCAGGTAGAAATCACAGTTTACAATTGCACCGACCATCACAAATCCACTAGAATTACTAGATAGAGCAACGTGTATGACCAATTTACTCATCATAAAACATTTCATAAAAATAGACAAAGCATAGCAATGGAAAGACCCAGTTCTTGTGATTTCAGACCATATTTCAGATTTTCTAAGCGTTTTTCAGCGAAAACACAATAAATCGATAAGTTAGCATACTACATGTTCCAACGTTACCAGAGCATCGATTCCAGCCAAAGAGCGCTATAACGTAACCACCGCCAAAAGATATTAATTTTTTCACTAACCTTCTCAGAATTCTTCCGATGACACTCCTGTAACATCATTTTACAACATACATATACAGTTTGTTCGAAAAGGTGCATATTTAGCCATACAAAACCGTGGTTACACAATGAAAATACTAGGAAATCAAGCCTCAATATGTCTGACGTCATCTATCAGAGTGATCTAGTTTAATTAAAAGCTAATCATATACTTGACTAAAAAATACAGGGTTGACAGGAATCGAAAGACAAATTAGTTCTTAATGCAACCGCTGATTTACATTTTTAAAATTATCCTTACTTTTCAATACAGGGTTGGCCAAGTGAAGCTATACCAAACAAAATGGCGATATATGCGTTTAAAATATTTCGACAGAAACACGGTTTATCATATTAAATATTGCTTACTTTGAGCTGATCTTCCATCATATTCTTGGGCAATGTATCCTTTCTATGTTATAAACGTCTTTTGGTCGATAGATGTCCTCTGTCCTTCGAAATGTCCATCACCAACGACCGACACCCTAAAACGTGTCCAAACTTTCAGAGTGCACGACAAAGAAATTCCTCAAAATCGCACTAAACGGATATAAATTGATATAAAACGGTTAAAATTCACTACATTATGATGTTTTTAACAACTATAACGACTGAAAACATGACCGGAGAAATACTGCTGGTTAGAAAACGATTTGGAACGAGGCAGGTCCGATGGCCTTCACGCTTGAGGCGCACGTTGAGAAAGGGGGGTCTCTGTACATTTTTGTCATTTATAATGGCTGTGAACGTCCCATCGACTTCATTGAAAACGTGATGACGTACAGACACCCAGAGGAAGACGTAGGCAGTGTCGGTTTCTTCATAGCATTCACTGTGGCCTTATAAACAGACCCCAGATCAGAGGTAAAAATTTCTGAAATCTGAACCCTGTCATGAAAAGTGCTGTAGAAATTGTTCTGTACCACTCAGAGACAAAATTTCAACTCCTATAGAAACTATAGACTGTTTTCTATCCAATAATAACAATAATATGCATATTGTACGATCAAGAATTTAGCACGAGGCAGTTTAATTTGGAGACACAAATATGCTAATGCGGAACAGCACCCCCTATAGTTCCAAGAAGTTAATGGGAACTGTGCTGTGCCTGACTCTTCCAATGGAGCGGCCGTCCAGTGCCCTAGCGTCCTTGGGAACGTAGAGGAGTTGAGTGGGGATACCTAGTTCCGATAACAGGGTAGCATCCATAAAACTCTCATATGTCCCAGAGTCAATGAGCACCTGGAGGGACTTTTAACCTGGTCTCCCCACAGAAGGATTACAAAAAGAGTCTGGCTCAGTGTACTCGTACCTATTAATGAGTCAGGTCTCTTGACTAGGCAGGTGGCTATGAAATCCCTCGCAGCACCACAAAACAGACAACAGTTGGAGCTCAGCCTACGTGAACGTTCCCTAGGCGATAATCTAGCTCTGTCCCGTTGCATAGGCTCCAGTGTGTCTGACTCACCCATCGCCGATGATTCGAGGGAACTCAGGTGGCTTCGGATCTTCTCGGAAATGCAGCCTTCTCACCCCTCCGGATTCCTTCGGAGGTGAGCAAGCAGCAGCGGATGAATGAGTGTGACCGAGATGCGTCCTTCTCTCACTCCTGCATTCCTGTAGACACCCATCAATCCTAATGATAAGGGCGATGAGGGAATCGAGGTCCAAAGGTAACTCCCGAGCTGCAAGCTTGTCTTTTATCTCCTCTGATAGTCTGTGAAGGAAGGTATCGAACAGGACCTCCGGATTTCAGGCACTGTCAGCGGCCAATGTGCGAATATCTACCGCGTAGTCTGCCACATTACTTGAGTTCTGATGTAATTTCAGTAGTTTTCGGGCCGCCTCTCTCCCGAGCACCGAAGAGTTGAACACCTTCCTCACCTCCGCCATGAAATCTTCCAGATTGTAGCAAACGGCGGATTGTTGCTCCCAAACAGCCGTAGCCCAGGAGAGCTTCCTTCCAGACATTAGCGTAATAGGATACGCTATTTTCGACATATCCGAAGGGAACGAAGATGGCTGTAGCTCAAAAATTAGGTAGCACTGGAAAGAAACGCCCGTCAGGTTCCAGGATCCCCAGCATATCACTCCGGAGATAGTAAACAGGGTTCTCGGGGAGTCGGTGTAGGCTGAATAAACCCACCACTGATAGGGGGGTTACTGAGCGACTGGGAGGTCTCAGATGTAGCATGCTGCCTGTGAGAATTCACAGAACTGCTCCATTAACGCCTTGAACCCCTGGTCGTGGCGTTCCGCCAGATATTGGAACTCTTCCATTAGGTTCTGACGTGGCTCCTCATGTTTTTTTTAATGGTGGCTCCCTGCAGGGAGACAGCGTGACGGAGGGGTCCGAGTCTGCTGGGTCAGTCATGGCCAGTTTGTACTATAACGACACAAGACGAGACCCAGATGCAGACACAGGAGGCAGATGGTTCGAGTCTCTGATATTTATTGACCATTGAGGGGCAGGCAAGAGGCAGGCTGAGGACAGGCAGGAGTTCATAACCAGGTCAGAGTCCAAACGGTACAGTGCGGCAGGCATGCTCGAGATCAGGGGCAGGCAGAATGGTCAGGCATGCTCGAGATCAGGGGCAGGCAGAATGGTCAGTCAGGCTCGAGATCAGGGGCAGGCAGAATGGTCAGGCAGGCGGGCTCAGTGTCAGGGCAGGCAAAAGGTCAGAACCGGGAGGACTAAAAAAGATGTATGAGGAAAACCGCTGTTTTTTATTTTATTTTAAGTTCTCATTTGCAACTGCGACCTGGCCAAGATAAAGCATAGCAATTCGACGCATACAACAACACAGAGTTACACATGGAAAAAACAAAACATACAGTCAATAATACAATAGGAAAAAAAGAGAAAAAAAAGTCTATATACAGTGAGTGCAAAAGAGGTAAGATAAGGGAGTTAAGGCAATAAATAGGCCATGGTGGCGAAGTAATTACAATATAGCAATTAAACACTGGAAAGGTAGATGTGCAGAAGATGAATGTGCAAGTAGAGATACTGGGATGCAAAGGAGCAAGATAAATAAATACAGTATTGGGATGAGGTAGATAGATGGGCTGTTTACAGATGGGCTATGTACAGGTGCAGTGATCTGCTCTGACAGCTGGTGCTTAAAGCTAGTGAGGGAGATATGAGTCTCCAGCTTCAGTGATTTTTGCAGTTCGTTCCAGTCATTGGCAGCAGAGAACTGGAAGGAAAGGCGGCCAAAGGGGGAATTGGCTTTGGGGGTGATCAGTGAGATATACCTGCTGGAGCGCGTGCTACGAGTGGGTGCTGCTATGGTGACCAGTGAGCTGAGATAAGGCGGGGCTTTACCTAGCAGAGACTTATAGATAACCTGTAGCCAGTGGGTTTGGTGACGAGTGTGAAGCGAGTGCCAACCAACGAGCAGTGATCGATTGAATAGCATGCATTTAGTTTTACTTGCATTTAAGAGCAGTTGGAGGCCACGGAAGGAGAGTTGTATGGCATTGAAGCTCGTCTGGAGGTTAGTTAACACAGTGTCCAAAGAGGGGCCAGAAGTATACAGAATGGTGTCGAATGGTTGAATTGACAAGACAAACTGGCAACAGACAAACAGAACACAGGTATAAATACACTGAGGATAAAAGGAAAAATGGGTGACACCTGGAGAGTGGTGGAGACAATCACAAGGACAGGTGAAACAGATCAGGGTGTGACAATTTTTGTATTTTTTTAATTAGTCCATTATTGACATACAGTACATAGTCTCAAAATGTTTTGCATGTCAGCGATCAAGTTTTCAAGATATACAACTTTCAAAATACAGAAATACAGCCGGTATGATGCATTTTGGGACTATATCAACAATGAACTAATGAAACAAATACCAAAATATTTTATTTTAATGTTCATCTCTATTTGCTACACTGACATTACCATGTATTGCTGATCTCACTTTGGCCTGAGAATAGAAAAGGGGGTGAGCAGTTGCACAGTTACAAAAAGAGAGGGTGTCACTTACAGTACGTGGAGGAACTCATCAAAACCTTTCAGTGATCTGATGGCCTTTGAAAAAATTGTGTGCATCAAAAATGTCAAACGACTCAACAAATTATTGTTCACGTTCCAGTGGAATTGCTAGACCCTGATCCCTCATCCCATGTCAGCCCTAAGAAAGCATTTTAAGTCACTTCATCCACTACCTGTGAGCACGGATCAGTGGGAAATGTATTGGTGCTTGAAATACAGTATTGTGGAGGTCAGTGGGGGGCAGCTCTTTGAGGTGCAGATATTTCACCTGCTCTGGCGTGTTTTGCAGAGGGTCCGTAGCTAGCTGTACAGGGTACAGAGCCATGCAGCTCAGCCCTGCCACTGGAGGATATGACTCAAAAGCCCTGTCTCCATGGTAACACCAGCCAGTTCCACAGGCATGAAGGGCATATTAAGAGATTGAGGATTTGTGTAAGGACAGAACTCTCATCGAGAGAGAGAGAGAGAGAGAGTCTGTCTGTCTGTGGTGTGTATAATAAAGGGCTAGTCATGACAAAGGCATTCTTGACGTACTAAGGCATGAATAGAGAATGACAGTACAAGATGACCGATCTCTGTAAACCTTTCTTCACACCATTAAAGTGCTATTAACCTAATGATCCCTTCAACTTGAAAGAACTGTGTTTAATGTGTTTCTTTTTCAGAGCAAAGATGTATGAGTCCAGAATCAGATTATCAATGCATCTTTACAAGGGCTGGATAATTATTCACTTTGATTATAGTGTGGAGTCAAATTATAATTTGCATTTCAGAGCGCCTCTCATCAGATTTAGCTGATTACATTATCATAGAGGCTTCATCTGCCTAACAGAGAGGCCTGGAACTGGCATTCATATTGTGGTCATAATCTGGTTGGAAATATGAAAAGTACTTATTTCCTGCTTGCCAAAGGAAGGTGTCAATAACTTGTCTCATCATTCAAGAGCATCATGACTCATGCATCTCTTTATTGTTACTTTGTGTCACATGTGCTCCCTCTCCGGCCTCTAGGTCACCAGGCTGCTCATTATGGCGCACACCTGTCACCATCGTTACGTGCACCTCCGCGTCATCAGACTCACCTGGACTCCATCACTTCCCTGATTACCTTCCCTATATATGTCACTCCCTTTGGTTCCTTCCCCAGGCGTTATTGTTTCTGTTGTTCGTGGGTTCTTGTATTATTTTATGTTTACGCTCACTCCCTGAACTTGTGTCCCGACTCTCAGCGCAGTCGTAACACTTTGAAGAAGCAAAAGACACATTTTGACATTCTACACTTAGTTATTAGTTGAGCTTTAGATCTGAGACTTCTCGTTGTAATGCTCTCACACGTGGATTCTAAGCTTATGATACAAATCTGAAAGCTTAGGGATTTGAGTTGTTTTGGATATGATGAGCATGTACAAACAGGTGTGAGAGATCCACTGAAAATGTGCCATGAAAGCAAAAAAAAGTAAGAGCTATCTTTGTTTTTTTGGTTGCTTGGTAGGTTTTAGTGTGAAGTTAAGTATGTAAACCATGTATGAGACCACAGGCTGTTTATTTTCACATTCGTCATGTCATTCCATAGTCATGTCTCTCTCATCAGTAGAGCTTCACGGGGAGCTGCTAAATCATGAACCATAACAAACGTCCTCTCCGGAGGTAACTGTGGAACAAGACACTCCATTCTCTCCCACTCATTCTATCTGTATCATTCTTTCTCTCTCTGTTATCTCTCTGTCATTCTCTCTATCGCTCGCTCTCTTGTATGCATGCATGTGCACGGCCGTGCGCACACACACTATTACCAGAAGCTGAGCTAGTGAATTTCACATTCTGACAAGACCATGAGAGTAACCAAAACGGGTCAATTCAAAAGAGATTAATTGACAAATGCTGCCCTGGTTAAGGCATAAATCAAACACAGTATGTTAAAAGGGGGGTCTTTTGGAGACCCATAGCTAGACTGCCAATGTCAAACTTGGCTAAAAGGAGGTTGATCTGGAGCTGTAATTACTTCACACTGCTCAGGAACTTCTGGATACTCGAGACATGAAACACTGAGGGCTTCTTACTCCTCAGGCCTTTACGCACATTAAGGGTCGCAACAAAGTACCTCTTGTTTGAGCAAATTGAGGGGAGAGAAAAAACTACAAATACACAGTTCTCTTGATTTCCTGGGGAACTATTATCATCTATTCACCTAATAGCTGAGATGTATCACTGAGACACTAGGCAGATACCGTAATCCTCTGTATCGTTCATATTGTCCACATGGCTTGTGTCAACCTGATGAACGACCACAGCTGGGCAATGGCAGCCTGTTACAATATCACAATCTCTAAATAATCAGTCATACTTTACACTACTGAGATGGGGTTGGTTCATGGAGCTTAGCTCCAATAACACAACAGTAATAAATCAAATCAAAATCAAATCAAATTGTAATTGTCACATGCTTTGTAAACAAGAGGTGTAGACTTAGTGAAATGCTTACTTTCGGGCCCTTCCCAACAATGCAGATAACTCGGCTATATACACAGGGTACCAGAACCAAGTCGATGTGTAGGGGTACGACGTAATTGAGGTAAATATGTACATATAGGCAGCGGTAAAGTGACTAGGCAACAAGATAGATAATAAAAAGTAGCAGCAGCATATGTGATGAGTCAAAAGAGTTAGTGCAAAAAGGGTCAATGCAGATAGTTAGGAAAGCTATTTTGGTAACTATTTAGTAGTCTTATGGCTTTGGGGTAGAAGCTGTTCAGTGTCCTGTTGGTTCCAGACTTGTTGAATCGGTTTCACTTGCCGTGTGGTAGCAGAGAGAACAGTCTGTGTTGGCTGGACTCTGACATTTTTTAGTGCCTTCCTCTGACACCGCCTTGTATAGAGATCCTGGATGGCAGGGAGCTCTGCCCCAGTGATGTACTGGGCCGTACACACTACCCTCTGTAGCGCCTTGCGGTCGTATGCCAAGCTGTTGACATACTAAGCGGGGATGCAGCCAGTCAAGATAATCTCAATGGTGCAGCTGTAGAACTTTTGAGGATCTGAGGGCCCATGTAAAATATATTCAGCCTCCTGAGGAGGAAGAGGCATTGTCGTGACTTCTTTACGACTGTGTTGGTGAGTGTGGACCATGTTAATTCCTTAGTGATGTGGACACAGAGGAACTTGAAGCTTCTCGACCCGCTCCAATTCAGCTCGACGATGTGGATGGGGGCGTGCTCGGCCCTCCGTTTCCTGTAGTCCATGATCAGCTCCGTTTTCCTGCTGACGTTGAGGGAGAGGTTGTTGTCCTGGTACCATACTGCCAGGTCACTGACCTCCTCACTATAGGCGGTCTCATCGTCGTCGGTGATCAGGCCTACCACCGTTGTGTCGTCAGCAAACTTAATGATGGTGTTGGAGTCGTGCACGGCCACGCAGTCGTGGGTGAACAGGGTGTAAAGGAAGGGACTAAGCACGCACACCTGAGTGGCCCCAGTGTTGAGGGTCAGTGTGGGGGCGGCCCGTCAGGAAGTCCAGGATCCAGTTACAGAGGGAGGTGTTAGGTCCAGAGTTCCTGAGCTTAGTGATGAGCTTGGAGGGATTTATGGTGTTGAACGCTGAGCTGTAGTCAACGAACAGCATTCTCACATAGGTGTTTCTATTGTCCAGGTAGGAGAGGGCAGTGTGGATGTCATCTGTGGATCTGTTGAGGAGGTATGCAAATTGTAGTGGGTCCACGGTTTCTGGGATGATGGTTTGGATGTGAGTCATGACCAGCTTTCAAAGTATTTCATGGCTATAGATCTGAGTGCTACGGGGAGATTGTCATTTACATACCATGGCATTCTTGGACACAAGGACTATGGTGGACTGCTTGAAACATGTACACACCGTTGAAAAGTTTGGGGTCACTTAGAAATGTCCTTGTTTTTGAAAGAAAAGCACCTTTTTTTGTCCATTAAAATAACATAAAATTGATCAGAAACAAATTGTTAATATTGTAAATGACTATTGTAGCTGGAAATGGCAGATTCTTTATGGAATATTTACATACTGGTGTACAGAGGCCAATCAGAAGAACAGTTTTCAGCTGTGCTAACATAATTGCAAACAGGTGTTCTAATGATCAATTGGCCTTTTAAAATGATAAACTTGGAATAGCTAACACAACGTGCCATCGGAACACAGGAGTGATGGTTGCTGATAATGGGCCTCCGTACTCTTATGTAGATACTCCATTTAAAAAATCTGCCGTTTCCATCTACAATAGTCATTTACAACATTAACAATGTCTACACTGTATTTCTGATCAATTCAATGTTATTTTAATGGACAAAAGTTTTGCTTTTCTTTAAAAAACAAGGACATTTCTAAGTGACTCCAAACTTTTGAACAGTAGTGTAGTTATTACAGATTGGGTCAGGGAGAGGTTCAAAATGTCAGTGAAGACAGCTGCCAGCTGGTCAGCGCATGCTCTGAATACGCACCCTGGAAAACCATGTGAATTTTAACCTGTTTAAAGGTCCTTCTCACATCAGCTACGGATAGCGAGATCACACAGTCGTCCGGAACTCCTGATGTTCTAATGCATGGTTCAGTGTTGCTTGCCTCAAAGCAACTATAGAAGGCATTAAGTTCATCTGGTACCAGTTATCCAGTAATCCAGACACTGCGGAGGGTTACGCTGACCCTTCGGGAGCCCATTGACAAGGACATGACAACCTCCTGGAGAGACCATCAAGCCCTCACAGCACTGCTGGCCACAAAGGGCTCCGGACACAATCCTCTACGGCTTTTCAGATGGGCAGACCACCTGTATAATTTTGATCTTGAGTTCACCCCAGGACGCCTCAACGTTGTGGCTGATCTGCTGTCCAGAAGGATCTAACCTGCATCAATGGTGTGCATGGAGACAGAGGGTGATGCAACAGAGGGGGACGACGACAACTTGGTCCACATGCTTCATGGCCCACTGGAAGCTACAGTCACAATGCAGGAACTCAGACAGGCATCACAGGATGACGAGCTGCTCGCAAGGCTTCGCACCTGCATCAGGGAAGGATGACCTGCTATGGTGGACAGAGACTGCCATTCTACAGGGAGAGAGATGAGCTCTCATGCTGGAAGGAAGTGTGCATCTCCAGAGGACATCACACACTGATTCCAGAGGTCCTGAAATCGTGAGCGCTTCTTATGACATATGAGGGGCACCTGGGCATCTTTAAGGTGAAGCAACGATGCAGGGACACAGTCTGGTGGCAAAATATTGACAGAGACATTGAGTCCCTTGTGAGTCCCATTGAGTCCCACAGTTCTGCCGGTGGGGGTTGCCCAGCACCATTACGACAGACAATGGCCCCCGGTTTCTCTCGAATGATCTGTCTGTGTACCTTAAAAAGCAATCCATCAAGCACATCTGGACGGTTGTGTGCCGCCCTCAAGCAAACGGAGGGGTGAAACGCTTGAACAGGACCCTGAAGGAAGGAATACGGGCCTACTTGGCAGAGACGACCTTTTGATGTGACTCTATGCCTTCCACTACTCCACATCAGGGCTACCAAGCACTCAACAACTGGGATGTCTCCTGCCTCTCTGATGATTGGCAGGGAACTGAAACTCCCTTTGGACTGCCTCTGCCCAAAAGAACAAGCATGCTGCAGCAAGGCAAGACTATGTTGGAGAGGCACAGCAATGGATGAAACCCCGTTATGACACATCTCACAGAGTGAAACAAACAAGTCTGAAGGCCCAGGACTGGGTGCGGATCAGGACTGACAACCGTCGGAACAAGCTCTCCTCATTTTGGTCCTAGCCCCTGAGAGTGGAACGACAGCTAGAGCCTGCAACATGCCAATTTTAGGATGGATCCCGCTGCCATGCAAATCACCTCAGAAAGGTCCATTCGCCTGTGGGGGATCCTTTCCTGACCCGTCTGTCCACAATTCACAATGGGCAGGAGCAAGGTCAAGGGGCTCACGCACCTCCACCCTACACCCTGCTCAGTTCAGGTCCCTTCAACCAGTCAGGCCTCAAATTCCTGAAGTTCCCCTGCCACCAGCCACACCTTTGAACACTGGGAGACCCCAACGGGTCATAGCTCCTCCCTCGTAGCTTAAAGACTATGTGAACTAGAGAGGGGAGGGGGATGTTGTGTTCAGTAATATAGTATTGTAGCTCAGTTGAGTATTGAATACTGTTGCTTTAAGAATGTATCAGGCACGTTGTGTGTAAACGGAGGTGTGAGGATTGGATGAGTGAGTTTTGTATGAGTTGTTAACATGTTGATCTGAAGTAAAAACGTTCAGTTTAATTTATGTGAATATGGACAGAATGGACCAGAGCTGAACACCACGTCCTGTCCTCCATCCGTGGGTCTACCAACCAATGTGCTCATGTTCTATTCCCTTTAAAACACCTTATGTTGTACATCTGCAATAGGCCACAATGATGCTCTCTTTCTGAAATACCATACATCATATGCAGCCTGGGCATGAAATGAATGTAAAATACTAGAGCAGAATTAGCTCAAGCAACCTTTTGGTGGCCGAGATAAGATAAGCAGGGAAATGGTATTAGCTATGGGAGAGTGGTGGATTTAGCTAGACCCAAGATGTATATTACTGACTTTGCATCTAATGAGTCCAGTAAAATACATTCTTGGAAATGTAAATAGTCTAGTAAAACAACAACATTTTCCTTTGGCTCTGAAGCGAGAAGACATTCTGTATACCACTCTAGGAAAATCTCAAGACCCCTACAAAGTTACCAATAGATCAATAAGTAAACACAGACAGAGCAGGCTGTGAGAGCTAGAGAACTCCAGTGGGATTATGTGGGACATTGCAAAGGGCCAGGCAGGGAGGGTATAGCGATAGGGTAGGGGATAGATCAAACATTATAGGCTGGTTTACAAAGGAAGTGGCTGTCATGGTGAATGATTTAACTGACCTAAATCTGTGGATTAGTAATTATCAATCACACACTATTGCCTCACAGCTTCAAGTCACGCTCAACCACCCAAGATAGCTTGCTAAAAGAATTGGCAACATCTGTCCGTCAGAGGCAGTGATCTACTGTATGTTGCCCTTCAGATGGCCCCACCTCCTAACAGTCTCCACGGTTTATAGATTTAGACTGTGCTGTCATCAAATATCTCTGATGTTATATATAGAGTATGAGCTGTGCAGGAGCTGTGTATAGTAAGCTTCTGTTTGCAGCAGTGGTGATACAGTACATAACTCTAAGCATATTATTTATAGGGTGTGGCATCTAATGGTCTGTCAGGGTTTGGCTGAGAAAGACTATGGATAATGTGGCAGAATTGGGTTATTAAAGTTCACTCAAGCAGAGTGGAGTGCAGACTTGTTGACGGGGGACGTCTGGACTCTGGGTATTAGCATGCAGTGGGGCAGTGCTGCAGACCAGACACCTGCCTGGAGTCCAGAATAACACAGACATTTTGGATAGACACTGACTGGCTCAAAAATATTGTAGTTAAAACTGTGATTTTGAGTGCTGTGACTTTCCTGCTGGAGAACCATGACCTATATATATATTTTTTTCTTCTGACAAGATGTAATTGAAACATAATTTACCAGCTGCTATGTGTTTGGTTTGATGTAACATATTTCCCTTCATTAGTAATTAGTGCGTAAACTAAATGTCCTTACTTTCTGTCAACAATTCTCATTTTTGAAAATAAAAAACTGGAAAAATATGTTTCAATGCAAGTTGAGTTAAGATGTCATATGACTCATAATGTCCTTAAACCTCTTTTAAAGTGAGTTATTACAAATGGTACATGTAAACTGACTGCTCTTTATAATAACTTAACGTGACTCCATGGTTGAAACAACACCCTCAGTCACTCCATTTCATTGTACTTTCCCTTGAACGGGTCAGGGTTATTATACAGACTGTGTTCATGATTGATCAAAGCATGTAATGTAATCACAAGAGGCTTCCTCTAGTTGTGTACACTGTATCAGAGCATGCTATTTTAAATGGCTTTGGACTATCCTTTACCAGTATGTAGCAATTAGGAAAATGACACACCTAGTGGTGTGAATACTGTGTGTGGATCAGTCTCTTTAAATAATATACAATTATTTTGACATCTATGAAAACTAGTCTCCAGTTCAGCTGTTGACATACAAAACAACATGTTTTGAAAGAAGAGAGGAAAGGGCAGAGTGAAACATGATAGTGTGAGAAGCCTCAGAGTTGTCACTGACCAAGCTTTGATTTAACATGCCCTTTCTCCTGTGTCTCAGAAGGTCTTATGTCACAAAGCTAAGAGCTCTTCTCCTTCCTCTTTCTCTCTTCTTCATCTTCCCTTTGAAACATTGTCCTTCAGTCTGCCTGCCTGCCAGATCCATCTGGCTCAGCCACACCACACTGCTCCTGGGCTATTACACTCCTGCACTACACAGGCCATGTCAGACACTGATGCTATCCTATCACCACCAAATCCCACATTTTTAACACAATAACAAAAATACATAAATAGCCCCTCTTATTATTATCATAATTGCCTGAGTGACCAATTGCCTTTCCTTTTTCAAAGTTTAGTTTTCACTTTCTCTGGTATCAAGAGGCATTATATTAGCTGTAGAAGATACCCTTCTATTAAGTAAATATCTTAATGCCTTACCTTTCAGGGAAAAAATTGAAATGAGATATAACACACACAGAACAACGATCCAGAATTAAAGGGATGTTGTCTGTAACGGCTTTCTTCTGTGGATGAAGGAGAAGACCACAGCGTGGTTAGTGTTCATCATGATTTAATAACACACAAAACAGAACTCTACAAATACAAAACAACAAACGTGAAAACCGTAACAGTCCTATCTGGTGCATAGACACAAAGACAGAAGACAACCACCCACAAAACCCAACACAAAACAGGCTACCTAAATATGGCTCCCAATCAGAGACAAACGACTAACACCTGCCTCTGATTGGGAACCATATCAGGCCAAACACAGAAACAGGAAAACTAGACACACAACATAGAATGCCCACTCAGCTCACGTCCTGACCAACACTAAAACAAAGAAAACACAAAAGAACTATGGTTAGAATGTGACATTGTCAATCACACACACGCAGAACAATGATCCAGAATTAAAGGGCTGTCGTCAATTTTGGGGCGGCAGGTAGCCTACTGGTTAGAACGTTGGGCCAGTAACTGAAAGGTTGCTGGATCAAATCTCCGAGCTGACAAGGTAAAAATCTGTCGTTCTGCCCCTGAACAAGGCAGTTAACCCACTGTTCCCTGGTAGGCCGTCATTGTAAATAAGAAAGTGTTCATAACTGACTTACCTAGTTAAATAAAGGTTAAATAAATAAAAAAGAACACATGCAGAACAATGATCCAGAATTAAAGGGATGTCGTCAATAACACACATGCAGTGCAACAATCCAGAATTGAAGAGATGTCATCAATAATACATACACAACACAATCATCCAGAATTAAAGGGATGTTGTCAGTCTTGGGGGTTATGACTAGCGAAATCCATTTCCATGATAGAGCTATAAATGTCATATCCTTTTTGCTCATCTCTTCTCTGTAACTCATCTCAGGCTATGGGATTGGCCTGTCTCCATCAGCCTCCACTGGTATGTATATACCTCATTATATCACACTCATTCATGCCATATATCATGGACTTGAGTCTCCTTAGTGCCTCTGTATAGCCGTTAAATATCACTGTACAGAATGTAGATGTTTTTCACACTGATGCACTTCCATTCCAAGTTCAACAATCTCTGCAAAAACTGTTCCTGCACGTCAATGACAGCTGTAAATAAATGTCAACGTGTCTGCTGAATTGCTGGTTATATTATTTCTGTCATGTTGTGCAGATATGAGAGTTTTAAAGGGGATGTTTGTCCCCTCGTGTTTGGTATGACTTTGGCTTGCATGTTTAAAATCTGTACATAAACCTATACGGTGTAGGTCTGTTAGCATTATTTATTTTATTTTATTTATTCGTCCTTTATTTAACTAGGCAAGTCAGTTAAGAACAAATTCTTATTTTTTAATGACGGCCTACCCCAGCCAAACCCTAACCCGCCGCCCTATGGGACTCCCAATCACGGCCGGTTGTGATACAGCCCTGGATCGAACCAGGGTCTGTAGTGACGCCTCTAGCACTGAGATGCAGTGCCTTAGACCGCTGTGCCACTCAGGAGCATTAGGGTGGTCCTGTGTGGCTCAGTTGGTAAAGCATGGCGCTTGCGAGATAATGTATGAACTCGCTCTGGGTAAGAGTGTCTTGTAAAAATGTATGAACCTAGTTTTAATGAGGGGCAGTGACCTTGGACTGTGATATCATCCGAAAACAATCAATGGTAACATAAGTCTGGGGCCTGGGAAGGGATATGTCTAGGTTGATCTGAGCACACATACACACATACACACAGGGCCAGTGGTGCCAAGGAAACGGCCTCAGAAAAAAACTGAAATCTAATCTGTTCCCCTAATGCACTTCAAGCCTCAGTATTAAAAGCATTAGATGCAATTCAAACTCCATTACCCCACAACTTGTCCTTCCTCCAACATCTTCACATGGGGAGATAATAAGCATTCAAAAGCATTGAAATGTTACTAGAACATTTAAAGCAGGCGAATGGGCTTGTTTTTCGGTCTAAGATGTTTACTACTATGTATTATTTTTCTCATTCTGAAATAAAAATGTCTCCTTCCAGCATTTCGTTTTCTTTAACCTTCAAAATGTCATAAGATTGAATCAAGCAAGTACTGCCATGTTCAGGCAAGGGAAGCGTTGTGTAAAACATAAACCTGTGCTGTACTGTATGTTTGGTTTACACAAAGCGAATGTCACATCCAGTGTTACACCCAGTTGAAAACATTGCAGACCAGTTTGCTCACCATACCCCCCAGATGTCGAGCCATATGTGCGCTATCACCACAGCATGGATAAAACCTCAGGATTTTACAGCATTACATGTGTTTTATCTCAGCTTGGCTGTGTTTTCTCTTGCAATGGGAGATTACCGCTCACATAAGAAACCAACCATCTGTCTGCCGGCCAATAGAATGGGGGATGTTTCTCTGTCTCTATGGAAAACACAAACACAGTCTGCTCTGTGGGAGAAACATATACAGTGGGGAGAACAAGTATTTGATACACTGCCGATTTTGCAGGTTTTCCTACTTACAAAGCATGTAGAGGTCTGTAATTTTTATCACAGGTACACTTCAACTGTGAGAGACGGAATCTAAAACAAAAATCCAGAAAATCACATTGTATGATTTTTAAGTAATTAATTTGCATTTTATTGCATGACATAAGTATTTGATACATCAGAAAAGCAGAACTTAATATTTGGTACGGAAACCTTTGTTTGCAATTACAGAGATCATACGTTTCCTGTAGTTCTTGACCAGGTTTGCACACACTGCAGCAGGGATTTTGGCCCACTCCTCCATACAGACCTTCTCCAGATCCTTCAGGTTTCGGGGCTGTCGCTGGGCAATACGGACTTTCAGCTCCCTCCAAAGATTTTCTATTGGGTTCAGGTCTGGAGACTGGCTAGGCCACTCCAGGACCTTGAGATGCTTCTTACGGAGCCACTCCTTAGTTGCCCTGGCTGTGTGTTTCGGGTCGTTGTCATGCTGGAAGACCCAGCCACGACCTATCTTCAATGCTCTTACTGAGGGAAGGAGGTTGTTGGCCAAGATCTCGCGATGCATGGCCCCATCCATCCTCCCCTCAATACGGTGCAGTCATCCTGTCCCCTTTGCAGAAAAGCATCCCCAAAGAATGATGTTTCCACCTCCAAGCTTCACGGTTAGGATGGTGTTCTTGGGGTTGTACTAATCCTTCTTCTTCCTCCAAACACGGCGAGTGGAGTTTAGACCAAAAAGCTCTATTTTTGTCTCATCAGACCACATGACCTTCTCCAATTCCTCCTCTGGATCATCCAGATGGTCATTGGCAAACTTCAGACGGGCCTGGACATGCGCTGGCTTGAGCAGGGGGACCTTGCGTGCGCTGCAGGATTTTAATCCATGACGGCGTAGTGTGTTACTAATGGTTTTCTTTGAGACTGTGGTCCCAGCTCTCTTCAGGTCATTAACCAGGTCCTGCCGTGTAGTTCTGGGCTGATCCCTCACCTTCCTCATGATCATTGATGCCCCACGAGGTGAGATCTTGCATGGAGCCCCAGACCGAGGGTGATTGACCGTCATCTTGAACTTCTTCCATTTTCTAATAATTGCGCCAACAGTTGTTTCCTTCTCACCAAGCTGCTTACCTATTGTCCTGTAGCCCATCCCAGCCTTGTGCAGGTCTACAATTTTATCCCTGATGTCCTTACACAGCTCTCTGGTCTTGGCCATTGTGGAGAGGTTGGAGTCTGTTTGATTGAGTGGGTGGACAGGTGTCTTTTATACAGGTAACGAGTTCAAACAGGTGCAGTTAATACAGGTAATGAGTGGAGAACAGGAGGGCTTCTTAAAGAAAAACTAACAGGTCTGTGAGAGCCGGAATTCTTACTGGTTGGTAGGTGATCAAATACTTATGTCATGCAATAAAATGCGAATTAATTACTTAAAAATCATACAATGTGATTTTCTGGATTTTTGTTTTAAATTCCGTCTCTCACAGTTGAAGTGTACCTATGATAAAAATTACAGACCTCTACATGCTTTGTAAGTAGGAAAACCTGCAAAATCGGCAGTGTATCAAATACTTGTTCTCCCCACTGTACATGCGTCGAAAGACATACTGTCTTGATCGCTATTCTAGGAATTTACATCACCAAGACTAGCTGGCTTTGTGTTTCTCATTGACTATTAAAATAACATGTTCACCTCATATAGCCCATTCGGAAGGTATTCAGAAAGTATTCAGACACCTTGACTTTTTCCACATTTTGTTACGCTACAGCCTTATTATAAAATGTATTCAATTATTTTTATCCTCATCGAACGACACAAAATACCCCATAATGACAAAGCGAAAACAGATTTTTAGAAATTGTTCCAACTTTATTAAATATAAAAAACATAAATACATTATTTTCATAAGTATTCAGACCATTCGCTATGATATACCATTGTTTCTACCAAATTATTGGAGTCCACCTCTGGTAAATTCGATTATTTGGACATGATTTGAAGAAAAAAAACACACCTGTCTATATAGGGTCCCACAGTTGATAGTGCATGTCAGAGCAAAAACCAAACCATGAGGTCAAAGGAATTGTCCGTAGACCCCCGAGACAGGATTGTTTTCAAGGCACAGGTCTAGGGAAGGGTACCGAAAAATGTCTGCAGCATTGAAGGTCCCCAAGAACACCATGGCCTACATCGTTCATAAATGGAAGAAATTTGGAACCAACAAGACTTTATCTAGAGCTGGCCGCCCAGCCAAAATAAGCAATCAGGGGAGAAGGGCCTTGGTCAGGGAGGTGACCAAGAACCTTATGGTCACTCTGACAGAGCTCCAGAGTTCCTCTGTGGAGATGGGAGAACCTTCCAGAAGGACAACCATCTCTGCAGCACCCCACCAATCAGGCATTTATGGTAGAGTGGCCAGACGGAAGACACTCCTCAGTAAAAGGCACATGACAGCCCGAATGGAGTTTGCCAAAAGGCACCTAAAGGACTCTCAGACCATGAGATACAAGATTCTCTAGTCTGATGAAACCAAGATTAAACTATTTGGCCTGGTGTCACGTCTGGAGAAAACCAGGCAACACTCATCCTCTGGCCAATACCATTCCTGTTTTTCAGCAGCAGGGACTGTGAGACTATTCAGGATCAAGAGAAAGAAGAATGGAATAAAGTACAGAAGCTCCTTGATGAAAACCTGCTTTAGAGCGCTCAAGTCCTCAGACTGGGACAAAGGTTCACCTTCCAACAGGACAACGACCCTAAGCACACAGCCAAGACAACACGGGAGTGGCTTTGCGACAAGTCTCTGAATGTCCTTGAGTGGCCCAGTCAGAGCCTGGACTTGAACTCGATCAAACATCTCGAGAGAGACCTGAAAATAGGTGTGCAGTGACGCTCCCCATCCAACCTGACAGAGCAGAGAAAAATGGGAGAAACTTCCCAAATACAGGTGTGCCAAGCTTGTAGTGTCATACCCAAGAACACTCGAGGCTGTAATCGCTGCCAAAGGTGCTTCAACAAAGTACTGAGTAAAGGGTCTGAATACTTATGTAAATGTGATATATCAGTTGTTGTTGTTTTTTATAAATTTGCAAAATAATCTAAAAACCTGTTTTGGCTTTGTCGTTATGGGGTATTGTGTGTAGATTGATAATGGGATTTTAAAAATATATCTCTTTTAGAATATGGCTGTAACGTAACAAAATGTGAAAAAATTCAAGATGTCTGAATACTTTCCAAATGCACTGTATGTCCGATGTAGGGTAAACATGTTTTATTTATTTATTTTTCACCTTTATTTAACCAGGTAGGCCAGTTGAGAACAAGATCTCATTTACAACTGTGACCTGGCCAAGATAAAGCAAAGCAGTGTGACACAAACAACACAGAGTTAAACATGGGATAAACAAACGTATAGCCAATAACACAATAGAAAAGTCTATATACAGTGTATGCAAATGTCAGGCAATATAGGCCATAGTGGCGAAATAATTACAATTTAGCAATTAAACACTGGAGTGATAGATGTGCAGAAAATTAATGTGCAAGTAGAGATACTGTGGTGCAAAGGAGCAAAAAATAAATAACAATATGGGGATGAGGAGGTTGGGTGGCAATTTACAGATGGGCTGTGTACATCTGCAATGATCGGTAAGCTGCTCTGACAGCTGATGCGTAAAGTTAGTGAGGAAGATATAAGACTCCAGCTTCAGTGATTTTTGCAATTCGGTCCATGTCATTAGCAGCAGAGAACTGGAAGGAAAGGCGGCCAAAAGAGGAGTTGGCTTTGGGGATGACCAGTGAAATATACCTGCTGGAGCATGTGCTATGGGTGGGTGCTGCTATGGTGACCAGTGAGCTGAGATAAGGCGGGGCTTTAACTAGCAAAGACTTATAGATGACCTGGAGCCAGTGGGTTTGGCGACGAATATGAACCGAAGACCAGCCAACGAGAGCATACAGGTCGCAGTGGTGGGTAGTATATGGGGCTTGGTGACAAAACAGATGTCACTGTGATAGACTACATCCAATTTGCTGTGTAGTCTTGGAGGCTATTTTGTAAATGACATCGCCGAAGTCAAGGATCGGTAGGATAGTCAGTTTTACGAGGGTATGTTTGGCAGCGTGAGATAAGGATGCTTTGTTGCGAAATAGGAAGCCGATTCTAGATTTAATTTTGGATTGGAGATGCTTAATGTGGGTCTGGACGGAGAGTTTACAGTCTAACCAGACACCTAGGAATTTGTAGTCTACATATTCTAAGTCAGAACCGTCCAGAGTAGTGATGCTAGACGGGTGGGCGGGTGCGGGGAGCGATCGGTTGAAGAGCATGCATTTAGTTTTACTTGCATTTAAGAGCAGTTGGAGGCCACGGAAGGAGTCTTGTATTAACACAGTGTTCAAAGAAGGGCCAGAAGTATACAGAATGCTGTCGTCTGCGTAGAGGTGGATCAGAGATTCACCAGCAGCGAGAGCGATATCATTGATGTATACAGAGAAAAGAGTCGGCCCGAGAATTGAACCCTGTGGCACCCCCATAGAAACTGCCAGAGGTCTGGACAACAGGCCCTCCGATTTGACACACTGAACTCTATCAGAGAAGTAGTTGGTGAACCAGCCGAGGCAGTCATTTGAGAACCCAAGGCTGTTGAGTCTATCCTTACGAATGCGGTGATTGACACAGTCGAAAGCCTTGGCCAGGTCGATGGAGACGGCTGCACAGTATTGTCTTTTATCGATAGCGGTTATGATATCGTTTTGGAAAATTGAGATGGTTTGGGATGAGTCGGACCGCAGAGTGAAGGAAAAGCAGCCAACAAGTGCTCAGCATATGTGGGGATTACTTCAAGACTGTTGGAAAAGACTCCAGGTGAAGCTGGTTGAGAGAATGCCAAGATTGTGCAAATCTTGTCATCAAGGCAAAGAGTGGCTTTTTGAAGAATCTAAAATCTAAAATACTTTTAACCGGTAGTGTAAGTTTTTCATTTCTCATTGGTTCTGGGAACAAAGCCAAATGTTTCCTGACCAGAAAATGTAATGCTTTTTAAACATTCTGAAAACGGAACTGAACATTTAGCCTGTTCTGGGAAGTTACATTTTTAGGTTGCATGGAGGTTCTGAGAACGTTTTGCTCTGGTTTTCTTGAAAGTTTTCCTGGGAAATTATATTAACTTAACACTCTAAGAACGACAAATGTAGATTATATGGAGGTTTTTGAATAACTTCCTTAACTTTATGGAATGTTGCTAGCTTGTTTTGGTTTAACTTTTTTTTAAACTTTGAGCACAGATAGGACACAGGAAAATTAATTTATTTCGGCATTAAACCCATTGAATTTTCCACTGTGCCACCAGTATTGAGGTAGCATGCAATGTTTTGTTACAAGCTGTTCATTTCAAAGGAAACAAGATCTTATTAATGGGCACGGCCAACACACCTGCAATATTTAACTTTTTGGGGGACCGAACCAAACTCACATAGAAATGTGTGTTATAGAACTGTCATTCTTGTTGAAAGCAAGTCTAAGAAGCGATATATCTGTTCTGTGTGCAATATTTCTATGCTTTCCGTTCAGAAGTTTCATCTTTGCGTCTTTTGCTTTTGGATTTGTGCACCAGCTTCAAACAGCTGACAATACAATGTTTTGTGTTATGGAAAAGATATTTCACAGCGGTTTAGATGGTGCAATGATTCTACACTAAACTTGTTTGTTTTGTCACATAAACTGAAATTAGGCAAACTATTAGAATTTTAGCAATCAGGAAATGGAGGAGCGATTTCTGCATAGTGCATCTTTAACGAGATGGAGGATAGAGAGAGTTTTGTTGATGCTGAGAACGTAATATACATGTTTTTAAGTAACATTGTTCTCTGGACATTACTACATTTTTCTCATGTATTTTTAATGGAACGTTTTCTTAATGTTCTTTTAACAATTTGAAAACATGACTTTAAATAGAACCTTGAGGAAACCTGTAGGAAACTTTATGCAGAAGTACTGAAATTCCCACTGAAAAATGTTGCTTCTTAACGTTGTTGGAACAATTTGTGAACATGACTTTAAATAGAAGCATGAGGAAACCTGTAGAAAACGTCTTTAACAAGGTAGAGGATAGAGAGAGTTTTGTTGATGCTAAGTACGTAATGTATATATGTTTTTAAATAACATTATTAGAACATCCTCTGAAAATTCATACATTTTTCTTATGGTTTTTATGAAACGTTTTCTTCATGTTCTTTGAACAATTTGAGAACATGATTTTAAGTAGAACCATGAGGAAACCTGCAGGAAATGTTATGTAGAAATACAAAAATTCACACAGAAGAACGTTGTTTCTTAACATTCTCTGAACTATTTGAGAAAATTCCTAATGTCAAACCGGTTGGAGAATGATCCTAGGATATTACCAAAATTGAAATTGAATGTCACCATGTTTGAACTTTTAGGAAACGTTCTGTTGAAGTAATGAAATACCAAGAAAATTATGTTTTTTGTCAAGTTCCTTAAATATGCTGAGAATGTTCCATAGCCAAGTAACTATCCTTCACCATTCCTACAGTACACTCTCACCAAGCTCTAAGAAACATACAGTATGGTTCTCAGAACGTTACGTGCTAGCTGGGTGCATTGGAGAACAGAAATCACAGTTAAGTATCAAAGCCAGCTTTTTATCACATGATGGGTAATGTAACTGTAAGTGTGATAATCACCTTACATGCCATTTTATGCAGCACTGAAGTGTCGCATTATTAGACAGACATGCAAAGATTTTCAACATGCTTGTGAATCATTGGCTCATGTTTTGCATAGTATTTAGTGATTGAGATTCATATGTTCTGCATGTTGACTTCATCCTTTCACAGATTCAGTGCTGGATGATTTCATAATAAACTGCAATCGTTAGATTTTTGCCCTTTAGAATGTCGCCGTCATTGAATACGCCTTTATCGTTGACCTGTCTCAAATGACAAGAAGGAAAATCCTAAGGACTCAGCAGAGTATTTTTAGACACATGTCCCTAACAGTTACCTTCCTCACCCAGACCCACAAGAGGAACACACCATACTATGCTGTACATGAAAGGTTGACCAACACACTTAATCTCCTTAATGTTAAACGTTCTTTCTGCTGTTGCAATCTGCAACTTCTTTCTCAAAGTTGCAAAGTGGATGCCAGTAAGGTAATGTTGTTTAAATATTCATCCATTCGGTTAGATTCACTGTCTGGCTCGCCTCCAAATAAAGCAATGCTTGTTAATAGAAAAAGGCCCTTGAAACGTCCTCCAATACAATACACTCAGGGGCATGACATTTCATTAATATAGTGTACTTGTCGGTTTTCTTGGCATGCATTTTATAACTCATGTACTTGTCTCGTTAGAAGCATTATTATTTATGTTCTATCACAGAGGTATTGTCATTAATCTCATAAATCTCCTTGGCAACAGGACAAACTTGAACAGAATGATAAGAAGTGGTGATTGCCAGTATGTCAATGTGACTCTTTGTCTTGTATCTTCCTTTTTGCTGCTATGAAATTCTGCAAGTATAACATATTATTTAACAGGACATAAATCGACACATGCAGACAAATGCTTTCACATTAGTTTTTTCCCCCTACTTGTTGATCTTGTCACGGAAGACCTTGAAATTGTAAAATGTCAACATTAATTGGCATTACTGGCCACGTTACAGGTCAAGACTTTTATTAATTCCATTTCCACTTTGTAGATGAACTGTAAAGTAATGTGTCAGTTCTAGTCCTTTGTCCCACATTTCAAGCAATGGATTGTATGTTGGTATTTATAAGGATTATACAAATCCTTATAATGTAAGGATTATAAAAATCCTGTTTGAAGCACATTGTTTAATGTCATGTAGCAGTGTATTGGGTGGAGCACAGCATATGAATGTCAGCCGCCTGTGGCATATAAATTGCATCAGGGCCATCCATATGATCCATGGAAAGAAAGAGTATTATAATGTATACAATCGACCACTATGACATGCATTGGTGAAATAATATAATATGAATTGTATTCATAAGACTAGGTGACAGTCCAGTCCTTTAAGCGCCACAAAAGTGCCATCTTTGTTTATCAAAAAGGATTGGCAGGGAATAGCCCCATTGTTCTTTTGCTTTTATAGTAAATCCAAATCTAATATGAGAGCAGGCAGAATGAGGACGCATGTATGACCAGTGTACCATTTAAGGTGATGACAGATATACAGTGTAGAGTGTTTTATTAGATTTAGATTTGTCTGCGTATGAACAATCGCTCTCATAAATTGTGGTAATACAGTGATGCATCTGCTTCTCCAAGTGTAACAGTGCTGGTACTACCTGGCTGTAAGCAGTACATATCTGGACTTGCTGACTCTTTTGATATGATCTCTAAATTTACTGAGCAACTTTATAGATCCAGACTACAAAGTTGGACTTAATGAAAGAAGGTTGTGTACATAATTGTTACCATTGGCCATGTAGCCATGGTTTTGGAATAAGACATTTTATAATCAGAAATACGTCATGCGTATCTGAGACTTTTAAACTATAAAAAATAACTGGTGGCTTGTAGGCTCCCATGATCCACCATCTTGGTCCTGAGAGGACACTCTCAGATGAGGGCCCGTATCTACCATACAAAGCATCCCAGAGTAGGAATGCTGATCTAGCATCTATCTCCCTGTCCTGCCCCCACTCCCCTCTCTGATTTTTTGTTTTCTCTCAACAAATAATTTGGTGATAGCAACATCAAACAAAAACACAAATAAGAAATTATCTGGAAAAGAAGACAGTGAAGAACAAAGGAAGGAACAGGGTGTGCTTAGGTGCACAGTTACATCACTTTCTTCTATTGATTGCACCCCAGCCAGATGACCGTTGTGGTAATTGGGCTTGTTCTGAAAACTCAATTCTATCCATGTTCTCTCTCTGCCATCAATAGAGCTATAACGTTTTTGTTGGAGGGACGAATAGGAGAGAGGAAGCGGTTAATTTTGAATAATTATAATAGAGAGAGAACAGTGTCTCATTCTGGATTCTCTTTGAGCCATGCACCCACTAATCTCACTTGCTCTTTGTCTTGCTCATCGTGAGTCTGGTGCACACTGTACTCCGGAGGCTGCAGCGGCAGTTGACTCCTGGATCTCTCACTTTGATTTGCCGTTGAAAAACACTAGAGACTCCTTGCCAATGAAAAAGCCACACGTGTTTGTTTAGACCAATAAGAGCCTTGACTTCAGTCGTGAAAGCTTTTCATTAGCATTTAATTATTTGGCGCTGAAGCCTTTGTTTGGTCATCAGTGTTCACGCAGAGGCGTTAGCTTCCAGTGTAGCATTACACAGCTTCAGCGAGGCATTCCTTAGCTCAATTAACACTATCTGGATGTGCTTTTGAGATTTCTGAATCTCATTTTGCACAGCTGGTTAGATTTGGTGGGGTGCAGAGACACAATGGGTGTTTCTCAAAATACATACTACCATGCTCCGAGCACGCAAATTGGAGCAAGGGAGGGTCGGAGTATGAGTCCAAATCAAAGTATGCGAAACAGAGCACAGAGAGCACTTCTTGAATGTGTACTCTGCTTGTACATATTTTGAAGCATGCATCGATGCAAGCTTCAACGGAAATTATGCAAAGAAATATGACCTTGGCCTTAAAGAGGAGTTTGACTTGGAACCGTTCTTATAGATTAAATCATTCTTAATTGTGTTTTTTTTATCCTAATTGAATAATGTATGTGTATGTATATTAATATAAATATTGATCACATTCTCTGTGTATGATCATATATTTTGATACATTGAATGTTAATATTGCGAAATTATGTTATACATTTTTAGCTCCCGTTTCAGGAAGTGATGTTGCTGAGTACTGCCCGTATATATAGGACCTTCCACCCCCACCTGGGATATGGATGCCTGATGAAGACCTAAGGGTCAAAACGTTGTAAATAAATATCACCTGGGATATGGATGCCTGATGAAGACCTAAGGGTCAAAACGTTGTAAATAAATATCACCTGGGAGCATGAGCAGCAGTGTGCAGTGTTTTCCTTTCTGTTTTCCAAGAAATATGACGCAACCACGTAAAAATTATGCATATTTTCTTGAAATCAATGGTGGCCATTATATGAGCTGAAGCGAGAGACAATACACTCCGTGTTCAGAATGAAATGTTGCCTATTGACATTTTATCTTGATTCGTGAATAAATACATGCTGTGTTAATTTTGGCATAGTTAGCTGACTACAATACCCATTATACTGTGTGTAGGTCATAAGCCTAAAGTAAGTCAATGGAGCTAACTGGCTAGCTAGTACTGTTAGCTAGCCAGACAGCCACCAAGAATTGTTAGCTAGCTACTCACAAATAATTGACATGTACCTTGGATAACATTGGTTTTAGGTCATTTTTGCCTGTTGTACTTTCTGGTTAGCTACATTATTACGATTCACGATTCATAGTTATGAAGTAAAACGTTTGCTTTGTGCATATCTTGTTACGTCTCTATTGTTGCCATTGTCCTGGCTGGAAAAGGTTCAGTGAATGGGGAGATGCAGTGTGAGGTAATACATTAGAGGGAGTGCGAGTGCTTCTCAAATTAAATGTTTTATGTGTTCTCCACACTCTCATCCTCACAAGAACGTACTCAAGAGAATGTCCTCGGCAAATTCACTTGGCGCATGAGATTGTGGAGCACGGTAGTATTGTCACGTGTGCTCCCTCTCCGGCCTCTAGGTCACCAGGCTGCTCGTTATGGCGCACACCTGTCACCATCATTAAGCGCACCTCCGCATCTTCAGACTCACCTGGACTCCATCACCTCCCTGATTACTTCCCTAAATATGTCACACCCTTTGGGTCCTTCCCTAGGCGTTTTTGTTTCTGTTCCAGTGTCATGTCTGTGCGTTGTTTGTGTTTCTTGTTTTGTATTGAGTTGCGTTTATTTATTAAAACACTCAATCCCTGAACTTGCTTCCCAATTCTCAGCGCACTAGTTACAAGTATGCATGGGAGGCCTCGGTGCACAACTGAGCAAGAGGACAAGTACATTAGAATGTCTAGTTTGAGAAACAGACGCCTCACAAGCTCTCAACTGGCAGCTTCATTAAATAATACCCACAAAACACCAGTCTCAACATCAACAGTGAAGAGGCGACTCCGGGATGCTGGCCTTCTAGGCAGAGTTGCAAGGAATAGCCATATCTCAGACTGGCCAATAAAAATAAAAGATGAAGATGGGCAAAAGAATACAGACACTGGGCAGAGGAACTCTGCCTAGAAAGCCAGCACCCCTTAGTCGCTTCTTCACTGTTGACGTTGAGACTGGCGTTTTGCAGGGTACTATTTAATGAAGCTGCCATCTGAAAAAGTAGTGCCTCTCGTCAGTTAAACTCTAATGAGCCATCAGAACCCAATATGTACTTCATGCATATAGGAAGCTATGGAAAATGTTGCTTGTTTCCAGAGTGAGTGGGTGAAAACACACTGGGGATGAAATTTCACTTCCTTATGTTATAAAATCAATTTTACCAAGACAAATATGATTATTAATGTTCTGAATCATACAGTGGGGTCTTTCTCTACCATTTTATTAAAAGTATATCCAAAAAGTTGGATTTGGAAAAAAGTGTTCAGAACACGGTTAAGGGTAGAGAAAGCTTGTTGGACAGTAAGAAAGCTTTGTTGTAGAGTGTTTAAAACGAAATCTGGGGAGGGGCCAGCTGAGTATAAGACTTTATCATCTGCATATAAATGGATGAGAGAGCTTCCTAATGCCTGAGCTATGTTGTTGATGTAAATTGAGAAGAGCCTGGGGCCTAGGATCGAGTCTTGGGGTACTCCCTTGGTGACAGGCACCTCCAAAACAAAGGTCATGTGGTTTGGTAAGAAGAACGCCCCTCTTCCCACCGGTGTGATTACTACCTCTCAGGGTTTAGCGCTTGAGGTAGTCCCCTCTTACAAGTACTTGAGAGTATGGTTAGACGGTACACGGTAAAATCTAGAATTGGTTTCCTCTATCGTAATCACTCCTCTTTCAGTTCAACTGCCAAACTAACCCTGATTCAGATGACCATCCTATCCATACTAGATTACGTAGACGTAATTTATAGATCGGCAGGTAAGGGTGCTCTCTAGCGGCTAGATGTTCTTTATCATTCGGCCATCAGATTTGCCATCAATGCTCCTTATAGGACACATCACTGCACTCTATAATCCTCTGTAAACCGGTCATCTCTGTATACTCGTCACAAGACCCAATGGTTGATGCTTATTTATAAAACCCTCTTAGGCCTCACTCCCCCCTATCTGAGATATCTACTGCAGCCCTCATCCTCCACATACAACACCCGTTCTGCGGTAACATTCTGTTAAACGTCCCCAGAACACACACTTCCCTGGGTCTCTCCTCTTTTCAGTTCACTGGAGCTAGCAACTAGAACGAGCAGCAAAAAACAGTTTTATCTCCATCTCTTCATTCAAAAACTCAATCATTGACAGTTGTGGCCGGTTCGTGTGATGTATTGTTGTCTCTACCTTCTTGCCCTTTGTGCTGTTGTCTGTGCCCAATAATGTTTGTATCATGTTTTGTGCTACTATCATGTTGTGCTGCTGCCATGTTGTGTTGCTGCAATGTTGTCATGTGGTGTTGCTACCATGCTGGGTTGTCATGTGTTGCTGCCATGATGTGTTGTTTACTTCGGTCTCTTTATGTAGTGTTGTGGTGTCTCATCGTGATATGTGTTTTGTCCTATATTTTTTTTTTTTATCCCCCGTCCCCGCAGGAAACCTTTTGCCTTTTGGTACGCCGTCATTGTAAATGAACATGTGCTCTTAACTGACTTGCCTAGCTAAATAAAGGTTAAATAAAAATGAGATGCTGACAATTTAAACGAGAAAGTGAGCCTGGCAAGTAGCCTTCATTTCCACACAGCATCCAGCCTAGCTGATGCGAAGATGTGCAATTTTCCTTATTTTAACACTTTTTTCACTTGCCTCAATTGATTTAGTCACCCTAATTTTGGCCATCCTACAAGGGCATAAACTCAAATAACCTTTGAACCTTGAATTATAGAGACATGAGGTTTGGACCATTGAAAAGCAGACCTATTCTAGTTAGTTATTGCAAAGCAGGCCTATTGAAGATAAATATTTGTAGATGATCAAACAAGTGGAAATTTGGAAAACACTTTGTTGTAGCATGAATAAGAGAGTTCAGGGAACTCACTGCAGTTGGTTTTAGATCTGTACCTAATGCGGATAGGACGCAATTGAAAATTAGGATTAGTTGTACAAACAACATAATAATAAACAATCAGCCTAAAGCTGGAATAAAGGACATGATTGGCAGTGGGTTATTCACCATTGTGAAGTATTGATTTGAAGACAAGAATACACATTCATCATTTCATCATAGCCTGAAGTGAAAAAAATCATTAATAAGAACTACCGGTGCATGAAAATGTAGTCAGTTGTATCTTCAGAACATTTATGGTAGCCTACCTAAGCAACATGAAGGGTTCATGACTATGACAAACTCACACGGACCTCTTTTTGAATGGCTAAGGTAGACTGTGACAGTATATGTCTGCATTGTGGACTGAGTTCTGAGACACACTCACAAACACTCACACACACACACACACTCATTTGATGCCTTGAACAAAGGTAATGTCTGAGGCCCTGTGTGGTTTAACTGCCAGCTCTGGCAAAGGGTTGGGAAATTGCTCATTCAGGTGGAAAATGCCGGTGAGTTTCCTGCTGTCAAGGTGTCCGCTGCTGGGAGAGATTAAGGAGAGGCGAGGGGTAGTGAAAACACCCCCTGGGCTGAGAGGGAGGGGACGGCTAACGGTAACGGCAGGGGACTTGTGATGGGACACTGTCATCTGAGGTACACCACTGCGGGGTGTAGAGACCGTACAGACCAGGCATAACTACAGGAGACAAGACTGGGCATTGTTTTTTTTATTCCAGAGTACATTCAATGATATTCTCCCTCTATTACCTTGACAAGGCACAGCTATACTGTAGTGGACAGAGGGCATTTCGTCTCATTATTGCACAGAACTTCGTCCCATCTCATATTGCTCAAATCAACGCCTCTCCCCTATTTGACCTAGATAGTTTGTGTGTATGTATTGATATGTAGGCTACATGTGCCTTTTTACCAATTGATGTAGTTCTGTTCTGTCGATTAATGTTCTGTATTATGTCATGTTTCATGTTTTGTGTGGATCCCAGGAAGAGTAGCTGCTGCTTCGCAACAGCTAAAAGGTATCCTAATAAAATACAAAAAATACCAACATCTATTGTCAGTACGTATTCCTGATGGAATACGTGCTGACAATAGCTCTTGTCCTATTCTGACTGGCCTCCTTCCCTGCAGCATCACTCAGTCATCTTCCTGTCATTCACTTCATCTGAGGAGGACAGGATGAACTCTGCATAATTCACATGCCACTGAATCTTTCAAAAGGTTCATTTTCTGCATACAGTAGATACCATACTACAGTAAATGACCTGATTTTACTCCACTCACAGCCATTTCTCATTCTTGTGCCGTATACTGAATGAACATCCAGAACATAACATTCGAACATAACTGCATTGCATTGTTATTTGAATTCATCCGTCTCTTGATTGTTTCTGTCACATCTGGACATGAAAAACCTTTGGCTGGACATGCACACACCCAGCCAGCCATCATAACCCAAGGTGCCCCTGGGTATTGGATGGTAGCTGCCAAACAAGCAGAAAAATAATAAACATAATGATGATTTGTATCCCAGTTGTTGACCTAATGAAGGCTGATCTCAGTTGGTTCTTCTTGCTATGATTTATCGAAGTAATTTCTCTCTCAGACCAGTGGGAAGGCAGAGTGGCCTCAAGCTAATTTCATCACCTGGTGTGTAGCAGCAATCTCATTGACTAGAATTGGCAGCTTTGCCTGCCTGTTTTATAATGGCAACATAGGAACCACGGCAAGTCCAGCACACTTTTGAGTTATATTGTTTCTATTTTGCTAGACCTACACTACCATTCAAACGTTTGGGTCATGCACCGGATAAAAGTTCTCAGCTGTGCTAACATAATTGCAAAAGTCTTTTCAAATGATCAATTAGCCTTTTAAAATTATAAACTTGGATTAGGTAAGACAACGTGCCATTGGAACACAGGAGTGATGGTTGCTGATAATGGGCCTCTGTACGCCTATTTAGATATTCCATACAAAAATCTGCCGTTTCCAGCTACAATAGTCATTTACAACATTAACAATGTCTATCTACACTGTATTTCTGATCAATTTTATGTTAATTTAATGGACAAAAATGTGCTATTCTTTCAAAAACAAGGACTTTTCTAAGTGACCCCAAACTTTTGAATGGCAGTGTAAGTGTCTCTTTTGGGTCTCTAAGAAATTGCATAACTATAGTACACATGGCAATTTGTTGGATTATTTTGCATGTACATTCATCTTCGCATTTTCATCTTGAGTTAGAAATACATCCTTTACCTTTGTCGATATTGTTTGTAGACTATATCGGCCTCACTCATCAACATTTAAATAATGATATTGTCAGTTGAGAAAAGGGAGCCAATATTTTTGATAGGCAATATAAATAAATATATACAACAAATCAGTTTAGTGCTCATATTTATTGATATTATACAAGTGATTGTCAGACATCTGCATCAGATAAATAATAATGTTGTGGCACAGCTGTATTTTAGTTTGTTTTCTGGAGGGTAGAAAAGTGAAAGTGCTACTCAAAGGAGAAAAAAGCTCTATTGAAATGCACAAGGGGGAGTATTATATAAATACTGTGTATACCACTATTGTAATTCACTCAAAATAAACATGACCCATGATGAACTGTAATTGAACTGTATAATAAGGTCAGTCATTTGTAGGCGTTGCCTACTAGACACATTTGACTAGAGCTACGTCTCACAACATTATTCATATCCTTGGACTGGCCCTAAATAAAGAATTGCACAAAATCAAATATCCACAACTCTATTTTTCCCTATATAAAAACCTGGATTTCTAACATCGGAAGGAAGCACATTGTGGATTGATAAGAAATTCTGCATGGCCAAAATCTAATTGGAGTACTCTACCCGACACACGCCACACATTGCTGTCCAATGTCTTGTCCCTAATCCCTCACAACCCCTCGTTCTGTTGTATGACCTCAGACATTTCTCAATGTGAAAAGATGACTCCAACACTTATGGTTTTGATTTCTATGAGCTGCAAGGAAAACACTTGAAAAAACATAATTTCAGAAAATACTTGACATTCCCTTGGAAAACTCTTCAAAGAGTTTTTGTCAGATGAGTTCTTTTTATTTATACAGATTGTTCCCTTTCAAATCATATTACAGAGGAAAAGTTCTCATTACTTGAATATTGTCACGTTCGTCATAATGATGAGACCAAGGCGCAGGGTGAGTAGAGTTCCACATAATTTTAATAAACTGAAACTCACCTAACAAAACAACGCGCGGTGCCGCTACTGATGTGCACTAAGGCAACTATACATAGACAAGATCCCACAACACAAATGAGGAAAATGGCTACCTAAATATGATCCCCAATCAGAGACAACGATAAACAGCTGTCTCTGATTGGGAACCATATCAGGCCAACATAGACATACAAAAACACCTAGACATACAAAACCCCTAGACGTACAAAAACTAGAGTACCCACCCTAGTCACACCCTGACCTAACCAAAATATATAGAAAAACAGAGATATCTAAGGTCAGGGCGTGACAAATATGCTTTAATGTAGTTAATATAGTCCACCCCATATTCCCACTTTATGCAATACATACAGATGTAGTATCTAATTTGAGCCAGTTTGCTAAAACACAGGAAATAATGCTGCAGCAACAGGAATTGTGAAATATCATGTGGATTATAATTAATCTACATTTTTGTTGGGGTTGATACATTTTAGAGAGAAAGGCTAATCATGATAATATATTCTGCTTGATTGATGAATTGATTTATAGCACATTCACAAACATATACATAGATATTACTTATACATAGATATTATCTCCACTCTAATAAATAGTTCATGTTATTAATAACTGATTCACTGTTATCTGGGTTTTCTGGGATATAGTTGTCACGCCCTGACCATAGAGAGCCCTTGTTTCTCTATGGTGTAGTAGGTCAGGGCGTGACTAGGGGGTATTCTAGTTTATAATTTCTATGTTGTGTTCTAGTTTATATTTTCTATGTTGGTGTTTTGTATGATTCCCAATTAGAGGCAGCTGGTAATCATTATCTCTAATTGGGGATCATATTTAAGTAGCTCTTTTTCCCACTTGTTGTTTGTGGGATATTGTTTTGTGTTTGTGCACCACGTATTCACGTTTAGTTGGTCGTTTATTGATACATTTTGATTAAGTTTCTCTTTGATTTAAATGTGGAACTCAACATCCGTTGCGCCTTGGTCCCGTTCTTACGACAGCAGTGGCAATAGTCACATGCCCTCCCTGGCTAACCATGGCTGCGCCACTGCTCAATCATGTGAAATCCATAGATTAGGGCCAAATGAATTTATTTAAATTGACTGATTTCCTTATTTGAATTGTAACTCAGTAACATTTTTGAAATTGTTTTATGTTGCGTTTATATTTTTGTTCAGTATATTATCTGATGAAAACAAAGCATTCCAATCCAACTTGTGTCCAATTACACATTAACTTGAACTGAGGGAGGAAATTATGTTATGCTTTCATTGCTGGGTAGTTGTCATACTGGCCGTGGTTGAATAGCTTGTTTGACAATTATGAAGGCATATTCATTTAATCACGATCAAGCTATTGATTCTCCTACACAAACGGTGTCTGGTATGTAACCAACCTTAAAGGCCTATTTTAGTGGATAAAGACCTCAACGTATGCATCATATAGATGCTGACACGTATTAATGCATCCTGGAATAAAGAACATGTATCACATTTCTGCTACATTCCCTTATCGCTAGTATCTGAGCTGATATTTTTACAAAATGCCACCACTCAGATCAAGTACATCTGCTTCCGTTGAAGATATTGACTTTCCAATGGAAAAGTTGTTTTGTTTAACACCTACAGTGTGGTACTGTAAAGCGAAGAGATTCTCAAATGTAACAGAAAAAAAGTCCAATGATATTCCCATGATGCAAATGGAAACCTCAAGAACATAACCGCCACTTCAAACCACCCCGAGGCAACGCTACAACCTGACAATCTGAGTTTTTTTCGCTCCTCCTGTCAACACAACCAAGAATAATAATCTCTAGATATCTTTGCAAAGCTAATCAAATGGAATATAAAAAATATAATGAATGTATTCAAACTGAGGGGAAATAACCAGAGTGGTTAAAGAATGATTGTCAAATGCCTCACTTGGATATGTATGACAGCCTCTCTTTTCGAAGGAGACAGTACTGTTCGTGAAAAAATCTTTAATCATTTGAGAGGACAGAGGAGACAATCGTTGATTCTACGTCATCTGTTTTCTTTATGTCTGAAACACAGCTTGATCACAGCGGAGAGACACAAACATCAGACAGAGTATACATCAAACCCTAGCCTTGCAGACAAACTAGTCCTATGGGAAAACTAAAAGATAGCCCTTGGGTTTTATATGCAGTATCTAATGATGGTACTTCAAAATTAGTGGTAGAGGGATGATTTAGGCTATCTTGGAAATGCACTGGATCTCATAATACCTTGACAATCAGATCTAAATGGCTCACACTAATGTGCAGTCCTTGAATAAACTGTCCTAACCATCTCATAATAATACATATCACTGTTTTTCCCATTACATTTGAGATATAATCTATTCTTTAATTTAGATTCATCAGAATGATTTTATTGATGGTAGTGGAAATATATTTAAGTTCTATTTTAAATAATCCTTCGATTGCTTGCTGCAATCTCTTTCTCTTCAGAGTGGGCTGTCGTCGATGATGATGATGATGCATAGTGTTACTCCACAGAGAAGAGGAATCAGACAGACAATTAAAGGGAAGGCTCTAATGGCATATTCCAAGTTTACCTAACAGGCTTTTTGGCACTAAAGAGAAACAAAGAGGATACAAAAGGTACCATATCATTCCTGTTTTGGCAAATAAATAAATATAAACACAAAATGGCCTTTGTATCTTTAGGACCGAGTGGTTTGTGGCAATACTGAGTTTGTTTTGTAGCTCAAATCAAATCAAATCAAATCAAATTTTATTAGTCACATACACATGGTTAGCAGATGTTAATGCGAGTGTAGCGAAATGCTTGTGCTTCTAGTTCCGACAATGCAGTAATAACCAACAAGTAATCTAACCTAACAATTCCACAACTACTACCTTACACACACACACAAGTGTAAAGGGATAAAGAATATGTACATAAAGATATATGAATGAGTGGTGGTACAGAACGGCATGGCAGATGCAGTAGATGGTATAGAGTACGGTATATACATATGAGATGAGTACTGTAGGGTATGTAAACATAAAGTGGCATAGTTTAAAGTGGCTAGTGGTACATGTATTACATAAAGATGGCAAGATGCAGTAGATGATATAGAGTACAGTATATACATATGAGATGGGTAATGTAGGGTATGTAAACATTATATTAAGTGGCATTGTTTAAAGTGGCTAGTGGTACATTTTTACATAATTTCCATCAATTCCCATTTTTAAAGTGGCTGGAGTTGAGTCAGTATGTTGGCAGCGGCCGCTAAATGTTAGTGGTGGCTGTTTAACAGTCTGATGGCCTTGAGATAGAAGCTGTTTTTCAGTCTCTCGGTCCCTGCTTTGATGCACCTGTACTGACCTCGCCTTCTGGATGATAGCGGGGTGAACAGGCAGTGGCTTGGGTGGTTGTTGTCCTTGATGATCTTTATGGCCTTCCTGTGACATCGGGTGGTGTAGGTGTCCTGGAGGGCAGGTAGTTTGCCCCTGGTGATGCGTTCTGCAGACCTCACTACCCTCTGGAGAGCCTTACGGTTGTGGGCGGAGCAGTTGCCGTACCAGGCGGTGATACAGCCCGACAGGATGCTCTCGATTGTGCATCTGTAGAAGTTTGTGAGTGCTTTTGGTGACAAGCCGAATTTCTTCAGCCTCCTGAGGTTGAAGAGGCGCTGCTGCGCCTTCTTCACAACGCTGTCTGTGTGGGTGGACCAATTCAGTTTGTCCGTGATGTGTACACCGAGGAACTTAAAACTTTCCACCTTCTCCACTACTGACCCGTCGATGTGGATAGGGGGGTGCTCCCTCTGCTGTTTCCTGAAGTCCACAATCATCTCCTTTGTTTTGTTGACGTTGAGTGTGAGGTTATTTTCCTGACACCACACTCCGAGGGCCCTCACCTCCTCCCTGTAGGCCGTCTCGTCGTTGTTGGTAATCAAGCCTACCACTGTAGTGTCATCCGCAAACTTGATGATTGAGTTGGAGGCGTGCATGGCCACGCAGTCGTGGGTGAACAGGGAGTACAGGAGAGGGCTCAGAACGCACCCTTGTGGGGCCCCAGTGTTGAGGATCAGCGGGGTGGAGATGTTGTTACCTACCCTCACCACCTGGGGGCGGCCCGTCAGGAAGTCCAGGACCCAGTTGCACAGGGCGGGGTCGAGACCCAGGGTCTCGAGCTTGATGACGAGTTTGGAGGGTACTATGGTGTTAAATGCTGAGCTGTAATCGATGAACAGCATTCTCACATGGGTATTCCTCTTGTCCAGATGGGTTAGGGCAGTGTGCAGTGTGGTTGCGATTGCGTCGTCTGTGGACCTATTGGGTCGGTAAGCAAATTGGAGTGGGTCTAGGGTGTCCGGTAGGGTGGAGGTGATATGGTCCTTGACTAGTCTCTCAAAGCACTTCATGATGACGGAAGTGAGTGCTACGGGGCGGTAGTCGTTTAGCTCAGTTACCTTAGCTTTCTTGGGAACAGGAACAATGGTGGCCCTCTTGAAGCATGTGGGAACAGCAGACTGGGATAAGGATTGATTGAATATGTCCGTAAACACACCAGCCAGCTGGTCTGCGCATGCTCTGAGGACGCGGCTGGGAATGCCGTCTGGGCCTGCAGCCTTGCGAGGGTTAACACGTTTAAATGTTTTACTCACCTCGGCTGCAGTGAAGGAGAGCCCGCAGGTTTTGGTAGGGGGCCGTGTCAGTGGCACTGTATTGTCCTCAAAGCGGGCAAAAAAGTTGTTTAGCCTGTCTGGGAGCAAGACATCCTGGTCCGCGACGGGGCTGGTTTTCTTTTTGTAATCCGTGATTGACTGTAGACCCTGCCACATACCTCTTGTGTCTGAGCTGTTGAATTGCGACTCGATTTTGTCTCTGTACTGGGACTTAGCCTGTTTGATTGCCTTGCGGAGAGAATAGCTACACTGTTTGTATTCGGTCATGCTTCCGGTCACCTTGCCCTGGTTAAAAGCAGTGGTTCGCGCTTTCAGTTTCACGCGAATGCTGCCGTCAATCCACGGTTTCTGGTTTGGGAATGTTTTTATCGTTGCTGTGGGTACGACATCGTCAATGCACTTCCTAATGAACTCGCTCACCGAATCAGCATATTCGTCAATATTGTTGTTGGACGCGATGCGGAACATATTCCAATCCGCGTGATCGAAGCAGTCTTGAAGCGTGGATTCAGATTGGTCGGACCAGCGTTGAACAGACCTGAGCGCGGGAGCTTGTTGTTTGAGTTTCTGTTTGTAGGCTGGAATCAACAAAATGGAGTCGTGGTCAGCTTTTCCGAAAGGGGGGCGGGGGAGGGCCTTATATGCGTCGCGGAAATTAGTATAACAATGATCTAGGGTTTTTCCAGCCCTGGTAGCACAATCGATATGCTGATAGAATTTAGGGAGTTTTGTTTTTAGATTAGCCTTGTTAAAATCCCCAGCTACGATGAATGCAGCCTCAGGGTGTGTGGTTTCCAGTTTACAAAGAGTCAGATAAAGTTCGTTCAGGGCCATCGATGTGTCTGCTTGGGGGGGAATATATACGGCTGTGATTATGATTGAAGAGAATTCCCTTGGTAGATAATGCGGTCGACATTTGATTGTGAGGAGTTCTAGATCAGGTGAACAGAATGACTTGAGTTCCTGTGTGTTGTTATGATGATCACACCACTTCTCGTTAATCATAAGGCATACCCCCCCGCCCCTCTTCTTACCGGAAAGATGTTTGTTTCTGTCGGCGCGATGCATGAAGAAACCAGCTGGCTGCACCGACTCCGTTAGCGTCCCTTGAGTTAGCCATGTTTCCGTGAAGCAGAGCACGTTGCAATCCCTGATGTCTCTCTGGAATGCTACCCGTGCTCGGATTTCATCAACCTTATTGTCAAGAGACTGGACATTGGCGAGTAGTATGCTAGGGAGTGGAGCGCGATGTGCCCGTCTCCGAAGCCTGACCACGAGACCGCCTCGTTTGCTATCATCATGGCTCAGTATAATGTAATCATCTGATTGATTAATCAAAATAAATTCATTATATAAGCTCTATATTTGCCTCCCATTTAACATGGTGATGTAGCCCTAAGAGAAATGTAGATCGGGGCCATGCACATGCTTGGTACAGTATCGATCTGCAGTGACAACCCTCTGAAATTCAATGTAGCAGGGAGAAGGAATGGGGAAGGGGGCAGGCAGAGGCAGACCCTAATGTGATTTCCCTGGGAGAAATAGTCCTCTTCTCTCCCTGATGCATTTCTTCCCTAGTACAAACTGCTCTATACTGGTCTTGGGGTCGTTCCATATCATTTCAGCAAGCCATGACACCAGCCATTTCAGATTGTTCTAAAATTGTTTCTGTAGTTAGAAACGGATAAGATTATTATTCCTGCAACATTGTTTGTTGAAATATAATTAGATCTCTGAGAAATTAAGATAATTGATTTCCCCCAAAAATATAGGACTCATAATATTTAAAAAATGATATTACCTAACATCCGATTTGGACCAAACTTCTTTCTAACAATGAGTAAGACATGAGAAATCCAGATAAATTATATTTTATTAGGATCCCCATTGGCTGTTGCGAAAGCAGCAGCTACTCTACCTGGGGTCCACACAAACCATAAAACATGACATAATACAGAACATTAATAAACAAGGATAGCTCAAGGACAGAACTACATAAATTTAAAAAATGGCGCACACAGGTAAAATATCAATAATTACACATACAAAATACCTAGGTCAAATAGGGGAGAGGCGTTGGGCCTGTTGGGCCTGTTGCTTTATGCTTTATCTATTTTTTTAAACCAGGTCTGCTGTTAATTTGAGCAAAATGAGATGAAAGGGAGTTCCATGCAATAATGGCTCTATATAATACTGTACGCTTTCTTGAATTTGTTCTGGATTTGGGGACTGTGAAAAGACCCCTGGTGGCATGTCTAGAGAGGTAAGCGCGTGTCAGAGCTGTGTGTAAGTTGACTATGCAAACAATTTGACATTTTTAACACAATGTTTCTTATAAAATTAACAGGTAAAGCGGTCAGTCTTTCCTCATAGCATTAATATTAGCACTCTGATTACAATGAGGAGCAAGTCGTGCGACTCTGTCTGGGCCAGCTGCAGCTTAACTAGGTCTTTCTTAGCAGCAGTTGACCACATGGCTGGACAATAATCATGAGCATCCAGGACTTGGTTTTTGGTGTGGTGTCAAAAAAGCAGAGCATCTCTTTAAAATGGTCATACCTCTCCCCATCTTTACAACAGTTTAATACACAGTCGTGGCCAAAAGTTTTGAGAATGACACAAATATCCATTTTCACAAGGTCTGCTGCCAGATGAATTGAAATTAATAGCGAAGTCCCTCTTTGCCATGCAAATGAACTGAATCCCCCAAAAACATTTCCACTGCATTTCAGCCCTGCAACAAAAGGACCAGCTCACATCATGTCAGTGATTCTCTCGTTAACACAGGTGTGAGTGTGAGCATCACTCTGTCATGCTGATTGAGTTCGAATAACACACTGGAAGCTTCAAAAGGAGGGTGGTGCTTGGAATCATTGTTCTTCCTCTGTCAACCATGGTTACCTGGAAGGAAACACGTGCCGTCATCATTGCTTTGCACAAAAATGGCTTCACAGGCAAGGATATTGCTGCCAGTAAGATTGTACCTAAATCAACCATTTATCGGATCATCAAGAACTTCAAGGAGAGCGGTTCAATTGTTGTGAAGAATGCTTCAGGGCGCCCAAGAAAGTCCAGTAAGCGCCAGGACCGTCTCCTAAAGTTGATTCAGCTGCGGGATCGGGGCACTACTAGTACAGAGCTTGCTCAGGAATGGCAGCAGGCAGGTGTGAGTGCATCTGCACACACAGTGAGGCGAAGACTTTTGGAGGATGGCTTGGTGTCAAGAAGGGCAGCAAAGAAGCCACTTCTCTCCAGGAAAAACATCAGGGACAGACTGATATTCTGCGAAAGGTACAGGGATTGGACTGCTGAGGACTGGGGTAAAGTAATTTTCTCTAATGAATCCCCTTTCCGATTATTTGGAGCATCCGGAAAAAAACTTGTCCGGAGAAGACAAGGTGAGCACTACCATCAGTCCTGTGTCATGCCAACAGTAAAGCATCCTGAGACCATTCATGTGTGGGGTTGCTTCTCAGCCAAGGGAGTGGCCTCACTCCCAATTTTGCCTAAGAACTCGGCCATGAATAAAGAATGGTTCCAACACATCCTCCGAGAGCAACTTCTCCCAACCATCCAGGAACAGTTTGGTGACGAAACAAGGCCTTTTCCAGCATGATGGAGCACCTTGCCATAAGGAAAAAGTGAGTGGCTCAGGGAACAAAACATCGATATTTTGAGTCCATGGCCAGGGAACTCCCCAGACCTTAATCCCATTGAGAACTTGTGGTCAATCCTCGAGAGGCGGGTGGACAAACAAAAACTCACACATTCTGACAAACTCCAAGCATTGATTATCAGGATGTGGCCCAGAAGTTAGTTGACAGCATGCCAGGGCGGATTGCAGAGGTCTTGAAAAAGAAGGGTCAACACTGCAAATATTGACTCTGCATCAACTTCATGTAATTGTCAATAAAAGCCTTTCACACTTATGAAATGCTTGTAATTATACTTCACTATTCCATAGTAACATCTGACAAAAATATCTAAAGACACTGAAGCAGCAAACTTTGTGGAAATAAATATTTGTGTCATTCTCAAAACTTTTGGCCATGACTGTATATGACAGTTCACAATCTAAGGTAACACCAAGTAATTTAGTCTCCTCAACTTGTTCAACAGCCACACCATTCATTTCCAGATTCAACTGAGGTCTCAAACTGAGGTAATGATTTGTACCAAATACAATGCTCTTAGTTTTAGAGATGTTCAGGACCAGTTTATTACTGGCCACCTATTCCAAAATGGACCGCTACTCCTTGTTAACATTTTCAGTCACTTCTTTAGCTGTGGTTGCTGACACGTATATGGTGGAGTCATCAGCATACATGGACATACAGGATTTGCGTCTGGGTTTCCCTTTATAGTCTGTAATAGTTTTCAAGCCCTGCCACATTCGACAAGCATCAGAGCCAGTGTAGTAGGATTCAATCTTAATCTTGTATTGACGCTTTGCTTGTTTGATGGTTTGCTTAAGGGCATAGCAGGATTTCTTATAGGTGTCCGGATTAGTGTCCCACTCCTTGAAAGCAACAGCTCTAGCCTTTAGCTCGATGTGGATGTTGCCAGTAATCCATGGCTTCTGGTTGGGATATGTACGTCCAGTTATGTGGGGATGACGTCGTCGATGCACTCAATGAGGCCGATGACTGAGGTGGTATACTTCTCAATGCCATTGGATGAATCCCGGAACATATTCCAGTCTGTGCTAGTGTAACCGATGTGAAATGGCTAGCTAGTTAGCGGGGTGCGCGCTAATAGCGTTTCAATCAGTGACGTCACCTGCTCTGAGACCTTGAAGTAGTTGTTCCCCTTGCAAAGCCGCGGCTTTTGTGGAGCGATGGGTAATGATGCTTCGAGGGTGGCTGTTGTCGATGTGTGCAGAGGATCCCTGGTTCGAGCCCAGGTAGGGGCGAGGAGAGGGACGGAAGATATACTGGTACACTAGCAAAACAGTCCTGTAGCGTAGCATCCTTGTCATCTGACCACTTCCGTATTGAGCAAGTCACTGGTACTTCCTGCTTTAGTTTTTGCCTTATAAGCAGGAATCAGAAGGATAGAATTATGGTCAGTTTGCCAAATGGAGGGGGGAGCTTTATATGCACCTCTGTGTGTGTTGTAAAGGTGGTCTAGAGTTTTTTTTCCTATGGTAAAAATTTGGTAAAACTGATTTAAGTTTGCCTGCATTAAAGTCCCCAGCCACTAGGAGCGCCTCTTCTGGGTGAATTTTTTTGTTGTTAGCTTATGGCCTTATAGAGCTGGATGTGCGCAGTCTTCGTGCCAGCATTGGTCTGTGGTGGTAAATAGACAGCTACGAATAATATATATGGGAACTCTCTTGGTAGATAGTGTGGTATACAACTTTTCATAAGGTACTCCACTTAAGGTGAGCAATACCTTGAGACTTCTTTAATATTAGACATCGTGTACCAACTGTTGGGGTTTTAGGCTGGGTTTCTGTATAGCACTTTGTGCACTTTTTAGCTGATGTAAAAAAGTTTTTTTAAATGCATTTGATTGTCTGCTAGTCTCTCCCCAAACACAAACAGAACAAACCTCAAACAGCCAATTACATATGAATTATAATATGTATGTATGTAACACATGGTTCCACAAAGGTTCACATTTCTCATCATGGTTCACATTTACAGCTTTGAGTTCTATGATGCGTGCTGCACATTTAGCTGACCCTACAGGGTTATTGAACTGAAGACTTTTTATTTGGAGTGTGCAGTATGACATGATTTGGTATGCCGTGCCTTTGGTTCGTACAGCACAGCTTGTACTACATGATGTGTGTACCTTACATCTGAGTGCCTGACACTGCCAAGGGACAATCCCACACCCAAATGACATCTGCATGGGACGTGTGTTAACTGCTGAGCTGAACACAGTTCAATAAAAAAAACAGAAACAACCAACCACTTGTCAGATCCCACAATACCCTTCAACAGTACTGGAAAACTGCTGAGGGATATGACTCTCCTTGACTGTGGTTAAACCACACCATCCATTTCCTAATGGTCAAGCTACCACAAGAACAACGTGCCACAAACAGATGACTATGAGCTGTATAATACTGTATGACTTAGCTGTGTTCAAGGTGTTACAACCTGGCTCAAGATTGTAACAATGGGAAACCACACACTGAATAAAGGAATAACAAAATGAATTTGTCCCATAAATAAAGTAAACACTCACAACAATAATCAGATGAGGCATGAAGGTCAGTAAATTAGGTCTCAACTGCCAAAGCCACAACGAAACAACCAAAAGTATGCATGGAGAGAGGAATCTCTTGCTGAATGGGGAAACAGTGCCTTTATGCCACATCTGAGCTTTCACAGGTGTGCCCCATCAGCACTGACAACCCTCCCAGCTTCGCCCACCTCTCCTACTCCGCCCACCAATCTCCTGCAGGAAGTAAGCACAGAAAAAGCCAGTAGACAGAGCAGGGAGGGGCGGTCACAAAGGTGAAGGCCATAGTAACTGTCATTTCCAGACTTCTCATGACATTGTTAACAAATGCGGTGAACTCTCATTCCCCCCTCCACACTCTTCTGTCTAACTTACCCTGCAGAAGGTCACTCATTTATTATATAAAAATGTGCTATTATATCTCGCCCCTTATCAGTCCCCTGTAGTACCTCTGGAGGTCACCTGGAAATACATTCACTTTTTATAATGATAATGCCTAAGGCAAGGCACCCAGACACACAGGAAGGCCATTATGGAGGTTATATTGGGCCAGTCATCTGCCAATGAATACTTTTTATTTATAATAATCAACAATAGATGTATTTTATATAGCATTACAAGCTAAATCTCAAAGTTGCTTTAAAAAAAATGTATACAAATTTAACCGAACAAATGTAGGGATCTCGCAGTTCTTGTACGATGGTCTTCCACAACTTTAGATGATAGGCAGTTCAGAAGGGTAGTATCTTGAGCGGAGGAAGCATTGATGCACCATGCAAGAAAGTAGCCAGGCAGGAAAGCAGAAAACATCTGACAAACAGGCCCCGGAGCTCTTCCTCGGAACCTCGTAGTCTTCGAGTCTTTCACAGCTCCTCCTTCGTAGGTTGGCTGGATCGTCCACTACCAGAAGTGTAGCAATCATAGAGTATAGACTCATCCATCCAAATCCATGATGTGATGCTTACAGACATGTTCTCTAGACCAGACCAATAGTTATCGTTTGGACTTCCCCTGGAATACTATGAATAGTACTGTATGTGAAGTTACACTACCACCACAGCTCTATGTAGCCCTGCTCTTAGCGCTGCAACTCTATGGCTTTTAAATGATGAAATGGCTGGTGTATGACATACTGGACACAACCCTCAACATTTACGTTCTGTAAATCCAGGACAAGCATATTAGTATAATGATATGATTACATAAGACAAAAGGTTACTTAAGGAAAAATAAAAATAAAATAAAATGGGTGGTTGGTCGGGGGTGGAAGAGTAGGCATAAAACGCAAATGTCTACAACCCAAAAGTGGAATTGGAATTCGTAACATATTGGAATTCGTAACATATCATTCGAACATCTAGCAACCCAAAGGTGGAATTGGAATTCGTAACAAATTGGAATTCGTAACATTTTGCAAATTTTTGCAAATTCATAACATATTGTATGAATTGCAATTCATAACATATCATACAAAATGGATGATGGACATCCACAAATTAATACGAAACATATACTAACTGGAGTGTCCCGAATTTATGTTGACTTTGGTACATCTACCCCTGAGTCCAGGCTGTGCTCTTACACTACCATAACATTTGAATACAAATTATTGAGTTAAATAGTGGAACATTTCTGGATTGTCTGAACTCTGACACATTGGACAACAGCTCTTTGACTAGTGAACAAAAATTACTTTGGCTGTTGTTGTTTGGCACAATGAAGAAAATGATAGTTCCATATTTCATTAAAGAGTGAATAAAACTGTGTTTCAATCAGGGTTTGGAACCTGTTAAGAAAACAGAACCGAAAACCGGAAAATAACAAAATGTTTAAGGAACAGCAATAGAACCAGGAACGAAAGTGATCCATATTGATCCAGAACCAAACCATTATTTTAAAAGCATGGGAACCGGTTGTTAACGTTATTTTAGGTTCCAGGCATTTATTTGTAGAGGTGTTTGGTAGAGTTATTATAATAGGGTAGAGGAAGAATAAAACTGACCAAAATACTACAAAAGATGCCTACAAAGCATGCCTTCTATAGTAGGAAAAAATGTCAGAGCATTAAACATCAATGGGCCAATGACGCTGGGGTCTCGGGACTACTTTCAGGAAGTATGCGACACCATACCAGTGTCCCCTCCATCTGTTGCCCCTTCCCTGCTCATGTGAACACCACCCATATAGCATGTGGTGCTCCAATGTCTTCATGTCCCTCTCTCATTAGGCCCAGAAACACACAACAGATGGCTGGTGGGAACTCACACTCCTCCAGAAGTTGGAAAGGCACCACCCACGGCAATTGATGGGTGCTGAAAGATTTAAGAGTCCCAATGATAAGCCCCCCCCCATGTGGACTGTATAAAGGGATTGAAACAAGTAGATAAATCAACAGTCAGATGCAGGCTGACGTTTATTGTCGTGAATCTTGCCCTGGAGGCAGAACTTAGCAATTTCTGCAAGATGGGCCAGCTGCAAAGTCAAATTGGTTATATGGTAAAAATTTATGAAAACAAAATTCAGCTTTTTGATATTAATTTATGGTTAAGATTAGGCAGTAGGGTTAGCAGTGTGGTAAAGGTTAGGGTTAGGTTTAAAATGACTTGTGGCTGTGGCAGATAATGACCACTCTGCAGAACTGCCTCCAGGGCAAGATTCATGACAATAAATGCCAACCTGCGGATCAGATGGAAGGATTGATATACTGTTTTCACCACACACATGACCTTCATATGTACCGAAGCTCTGGAGTTTGGAGTCAAAGGCATCATGTGTAGACATACCCTGTGAATAAACAACAAGTACAATCAAGGATTCGTTGAATGTTTAAGACAGAAAAAACAGGTGGAGAGAAATATGTGGGATAGTTCAAAAACAGGGTATATGGCCATCTCAATTTCACACTTCACCAATTAAACTGCACTCCAATCTACAAAAGAATGGTGCTCATAAGAACTAAATAAGAGTTTGATTGGAAATTGATTCAGATGTTCACATAATACATAATTCTATCCCAATATATCTGGGTTTATGTACAGTACCAGTCAAAAGTTAGGACACACCTACTCATTACAGGGTTTTTCTTTATTTGTACTACTTTCTACATTGTAGAATAATAGTGAATAATATCAAAACTACGAAATAACACATATGGAATCATGTAGTAACAAAAAATTGTTAAACAAATGAAAATATATTTGACATTTGACATTTTTCAAAGTAGCCACACTTTGCCTTAATTGCAGCACACCCTTGGAAGCCTCTCAACCAGCTTCATGAGGTAGTAACCTGGAATGGATCTCAATTAACAGGTGTGCCTTGCTAAAAGTTCATCTATGGAAGGGTGATATACAGAAGATAGCCCTATTTGGTAAAATACCAAGTCCATACTATTGCAAGAACAGCTCAAATAAGCAAATAGAAACGACAGTCCATTATTACTTTAAGACATGACGGTCAGTCAATCCGAAACATTTCAAGAACTTTGAAAGTTTCTTCAAGTGCAGTAGCAAAACCATAAAGCGCTATGATGAAACTGGCTCTCATGAGGACCACCATTGGAAAGGAAGACACAGAGGTACCTCTGCTGCAGAGGATGAGTTCATTAGAGTTACCAGCCTCACAAAATGCAGCCATATAAATGCTTCACAGAGTTCAACTAAGAGAATACATCTCAACATCAACTGGTCAGAGGAGACTGCGTGAATCAGGCCTTCATGGTTGAATTGTTGCAAAGAAACTACTACTAAAGCACAGCAATAATAAGAAGGGATTTGCTTGCACCAAGACACACAAGCAATGAACATTAGACCAGTGGATATCTGTCCTTTGGTCTCCAAATGTGAGATTTTTGGTTCCAACCGCCGTGTCTTTGTGAGACGCAGAGTAGGCGAGCGGATTATCTCCACATGTGTGGTTCCCACTGCGAAGCATGGAGGAGGAGGTGTGATGATGTGGGGCTGCTTTGCTGGTGACACTATCATTGATTTATTTAGAATTCAAGGCGCACTTAACCAGCATGACTACCACAGCATTCTGCAGCGATACGCCATCCCATCTGGTTTGCGCTTAGTGGGACTATAATTTGTTTTTCAACAGGAAAATTACCCAACACACCTCCAGGCTGTGTAAGGGCCATTTGGCCAAGAAGGAGAGTGATGGAGGGCTGCAACAGATGACCTGGCCTCCACAATAACCCGTTCTCAACCCAATTGAGATTGTTTGGGATGAGTTGGACCGCAGAGTGAATGAAAAACAGCCAACAAGTGCTCAGCATATGTGGGAAATCCTTCAAGACTGTTGGAAAAGCATTCCAGGTGAAGCTGGTTGAGAGAATGCCAAGGGTGTGCAAAGCTGTCATCAAGGCTACTTTGAAGAATCTAAAATATAAACTATATTTTGATTTGTTTTACACTTTTTTGGTTACTACATAATTCCATATGTGTTATGTCATAGTTTTGATGTCTTCACTATTTCTACAATGTAGAAAATAGGAAAAATAAAGAAAAACTGAGTAGCTGTGCCCAACATTTTGACTGGTACTGTATGTGGCCCTATTATTTCAGTTGGGATAAGAGAGGACATAAGCTGCTCCAAAGGATCCCGTATTACCACTCAAACAACAACTGCTTTAAAATGTTGACCGAAAATGACTATCTCGCATAAAACAGCCCTTTATGTGTCATATATTATTTTCTAATTCCTGTGGCATCAGTAGATCCCTGAAAGATGCATCTCTGTCAGTAAATGGTTCTCTCCCACCATGTGAAGCAGCCTTGTATTTATGATGGAGTGACTCAAGTCCAAAGCTCTGATGAGATCAAGCCCAAAATACTGCATAACGCTCCCTAGTGAAATGTATCACGCAATCGTTAGCTCATCTGAGGGCTTTCTCTGCTGCTCTCCGGAGCTTACAATCTCTCCAATATCATTGCATTAATGGCATTTTTGTGAGATTATGTTTGCTCCATCCAGGTTGAAATTCCTATTGTTCTCTCAACCTTGAGCTTTGACCATCTTCTATGTTAGGCCATCATTGATCCTTTCAAAATTAATATTTTGAGTATTTTAAACATATACTAACAATAAATCAAATCAAACCATAATCAAACCATATTATCCCTATGATGCATACACCTTCTTTTGACCATCCTTTCAGTAATATTGGGATTGTATGTTTATGTAAAATAGCATCAGTGACACCTTGATGAGTTACTGTAATCTTAATTTCCACATTCTCTATGATATCCTTCATCCCAGAACATCCCTTTTCCCTTTCACTGTGCCAGCTCTCCAGGCTCTGTAGAGCTGTGTGAACAGATGTGTACTAAGAGGAGGGTTTTACCTGGGGCCAATGTTACCCCTTGTTGCTGTAGGCTCTGTCTCTCTGGTCTTGCCCCCTCCAAGTGCTGGCATGTTAGTCTGACACCCAGACTAACGTTGGGCAGGGGCCTCTGTGTGCTGCTCTGGCCTGACAGGAGGATCCTCCCCTGGGCTGGGTGACCTAGTTGAGCTCCTCAGAGAGCCAGGATGCTCACACTGCTGTGAGGAGGGAGGCTGAGCCGAGGTGGTGCTGTGTTTTAATCTTCACACCAGACGCTGTCTCATCTCTGAAGCAGACACACACTTCCCTTCTTTCTGTGAGTCTCTGTAAACAAGCTGCTTGACAGGTTCATGGAAAAAGTATGTTATTCAAAATGGCGATAAGGATGATCCTTGCCAACTATTGCTATTAGCCTAGCTCTTTAAATCTGATTTTAAAGCATAATGACAGCTTGTCATCAAGTTTGAGATGAGCGTCTGAGAATACACTGTGCATCCAGAATATTGTACATTATCAACCTTTTTCCCTCCAATGGCGCCCATGCGCATACAGTATTTGTAGTTGTATTTATTATGGATGCCCATTAGTTCCTGCCAAGGCATCAGCTACTGTTCCGTTCCCCAGGCACCCGAAGATGTGGATGTCGATTAAGGCAGCCCCCCGCACCTGTCTGATTCAGAGGGGTTGGGTTAAATGCGGAAGACACATTTCTGTTGAATGCATTCAGTTGTGCAACTGACTAGGTATCTCCTTTTCCCCTTTCCTTACTCTTCCTGGGGTCAAACAACATTAAGGCAGTTATATACAATTTAAAAGTTGACATGACATTACATTTCATAACACTTTACACAATACATTAAGTGTGTTCCCTCAGGCCACTACTCTACTATCACATACAGTGCATTCGGAAAGTATTCAGACACCTTTGAATTTTTCCACATTTTGTTACGTCACAGCCTTATTCTATAATTGATTAAATCATTTTTTTCCTCTCATCAATCTACACACAATACCCCATAATGACACAGCAAAAACAGGTTTTCGCTTTGTCATTGTGGGGTATTGCGTGTAGATTGATGAGGAAAATAATGTATGTAATCAATTTAAGGCTGTAATGTAACACAGTTTGGAAAAGTCAAGGGGTCTGAATACTTTCCGAATGCACTGTATCTACAATACAAAATCCATGTCTACGTGTGTGTAGAGTGCGTGTCTTATCATGTGTATGTGTGTCTGTGCCTGTGTGTGTGTCTCTTCACAGTTCCCGCTGTTCCATAAGGTGTATTTTTATCTGTTTTTTAAATCTGATTCTACTGCTTGCATCAGTTACCTGATGTGGAATAGAGCTCCATGTAGCCATGACTCTATGTAGTACTGTGCGCCTCCCATAGTCTGTTGTTGACTTGGGATTGTGAAGGGGACTTTGGTGACATGTCTTGTGGGGTATGCATGGGTGTCTGAGCTGTTTGCTAGTAGTTTAAACAGACAACTCGGTGCATTCAGCATGTCAACACTTCTTACAAAAACAAGTAGTGATGAAGTCAATCCCTCCTCCACTTTGAGCCATGAGAGATTTCTCCTCCATATTGCAAGCACTAGTTACATTTTGAAGCTTTTTCTTGAGTGGACAGTCAATATTGAAACCACCCAGAAAATATACCTCTCTGTTGATATTACACACATTATCAAGCATTTCACATGTTGGGCTCCTGAACGGCGTAGCGGTCTAAGACACTGCTTCTCAGTGCTAGCGGCGTCACTACAGACACCCTGGTTTGAATCCAGGCTGTTTCACAACTGGCCGTGATCGGGAGTCTCAAAGGGCGGTGCACAATTGGCCCAGCATTGTCTGGGTTTGGCCGGTGTAGGTTGTCATTGTAAATAAGAATTTGTTCTTACTGACTTGCTTAGTTAAATAAAGGTTCAATTTTAAATACATTTCAAAATCCAGATACTGACTGTTAGTACTTGGTGGTCTATAGTAGCTTCCCACCAGAATGGGCTTTAGGTGAGGCAGATGAACCTGGAGCCATATTAGTTCAACAGTGCTTAACATGAGATACTCTCTAAGCTTTACAGGAATGTGGTTCTGAATATAAACCTCCATCTGGCATTTCTGTCTTTTTTTGTAGATGATACAACCATGTATTTCTACCACTGTAACAACAAAGGTATTACCTAAGTGAGTTTCAGAGATTGTCAGAATATGAATGTCATCTGTTACTAGCAAATTATTGATTTCATGAACCTTGTTTCTTAAGTTACATATGTTAACATGGGCTATTTTTAGCCTTTTTCTGGGATGCTTGCTTGTTTTCATTGCTTTACTGGGAAGCTTAACATAAGTAGATATGCTCATGTTATATATGTTAGTGCAGGGTGAGCTGCACACAATGGACTTCCTACTAGGGCACAAAGCCTCAGTGCTAACAGTATAACTCGGGTTCATAGGCACATGCTTACTGCATAGAATAGCTATAGGATCAGCAGAGGCATTCAGGGTGGTTAGAGGGACAAAAATTAGGTTACTTACATTGTGTCTTCCAACACCCCTGGGATAATGTACATTTGCTGAAGTATTATGACAACTCAACGACACAATAGTAGAGGTTAACTGAGCTGGGCTTGGGTCATTGATAAGTTATTGTCTCAACGCAGCCTAATAATGCTGTGAAAGGAACTAGGAACCAAAATTATTTGGTTGGATCCCATCCTCCTATAAAACAAGCTTAGTTCCAGAAGGTATCGAAATTGTTAAACCGACAGAGCTGCAATAGTCTAGAAGCCAGTTAAGGAGGGCTAAAAGTCTGCTGAAACATTCGATGCCAAGAGTTAGGGAGGGTGCAGGACCAGATATTATGGGGTGTTGTTGATGTCAAGCAGAAACCCAATCATTTCTTTCAAATCCATCTTCAATTTCCTGATGCAGGTTTAAAATGTTCCGAGCAGCTGTTTGATGTCCTGCACTCATGCTCCTGGATAGCACAACGTTATTACTCCAGGGACTGAGACATTTCTCACCATTGAACTGCCCAATACAATGGCCGGAGAAGGGGATGGAGAATTCTGCCCATTCTTACCTCTCACACAATTCATTGAACCTTTCACGGGCCACGAGAAGCAGGATAGCATACGCCCGCTGCTCCCGGCGAAAGGTCCAGATCTCCCACAGCAGGTAGTACACTGTCAGATCCAAAGAGGGAAAGGAGCCGAACTTGATGACGGAGCCGCATCTGGAATCAGCGTAGTTGGAGTAAGCACAGCCGTCGCAGACACAGGCAGCCCCAGTGATGAAGGCGCAGGTAGATCAGGCACCAGTGCGGCAAAGCTGTTCCTTATGTCAATCTGCTCCGAACCTCTCGCAGATATTCCAGTCCGCTTAGCAGCATGCCGCTGCCATCGATTTCCACGACTTGTGACGTGATACCAGCACTGATTGGAACAATCCTCTTGCTGTTCTACGCCTACTTCACTGCAAAATGGAGGAGGAGATGCAGATGGAGATGACTTCCTTGGATGGCAAGTTCCAGGTAGCACAGGACACTCGGATAGGGACAGATGACAAGAAGGGGATACATCCATCAGGGCCGAGCGGCGTCCAACCACAGGAGTTGAGAACGAGAAAGTTCCAATTTGCGTTTTCCCCATAAGTTCGCGCTGAATTGAAATTTGGAGGATAGTGTCTCTTCACAGTTCCCGCTGTTCCATAAAGTGTATTTAGGATAGCAACCTCATTCCTGTAATCCTCCGCAAGAAAACAATTGTGGATTGGAACTCCGGATTGTCAATATTGTCCCGGACAAGAGCGTAATAAACACAGCTTCTACAGCGCTAGAAACATTTGTTAGCCATGCCATATATATACAGTTGAGGTCGGAAGTTTACATACATAAACCGCCATATAAAAAAGCCAGACTACGGTTTGCAACTGCACATGGGGACAAAGATCGTACTTTTTAGAGAAATATCCTCTGGTCTGATGAAACAAAAATAGAATTGTTTGTCCATAATGACCATCGTTATGTTTGGAGGAAAAAGGGGGCGGCTAGCAAGCCGAAGAACACCATCCCAACCGTGAAGCACGGGGGTGGCAGCATCATGTTGTGGGGGTGCTTTGCTGCAGGAGGGACTGGTGTACTTCACAAAATAGATGGCATCATGAAGGGGTAAATGATGTGGATATATTGAAGCAACATCTCAAGACATCAGTCAGGAAGTTAAAGCTTGGTCTCAAATGGGTCTTCCAAATGGACAATGACCCCGAGCATACTTCCAAAGTTGTGGCAAAATGGCTTAAGGATAACAAAGTCAAGGTATTGGAGTGGCCATCACAAAGCCCTGACCTCCTTCTATAGAAAATTTGTGGGCAGAACTGAAAAAGTGTGGTCGAGCAAGGAGGCCTACAAATCTGGCTCAGTTACACTAGCTCTGTCAGGAGGAATGGGCCAACATTCACCCAACTTATTGTGGGAGGGTACCTGAAATGTTTGACCCCAAGTTAAACAATTTAAAGGCAATGCTACCAAATACTAATTGAGTGTATGTAAACTTCTGACCCACTGGGAATGTGATGAAAGAAATAAAAGCTGGAATAAATAATTCTCTCTACAACTATTATTCTGTATTGTGACATTTCACATTCTTAAAATAAAGTGGTGATCCTAACCAATTTTTTACTAGGATTACATGTCAGGAAATGTGAAAAACTGAGTTTAAATGTATTTGGCTAAGGTGTATGTAAACTTCCGACTTCAACTGTATATATATTCTGAAACTTCTGAGTTCGTGACAGGAGTTCGTGATGGGAAATTACGCTGTGACTGGAAATTATGTTGTCACTGTGGTAGAACTTGGTAGGTGTGTGCTGGCGCCCATGTGTGTGTGTGTGTTTGTGTGTTTGTGCACACGTTTGATTGTGCAGTCAGTCATGCGTGTATGTATGCTTTATTTGCAACAAGCTTACAGTTCTTTCAGAAATAATACATATATTCTGCCACACAATAATTCTGAGCATTTCCAAAAATGTTCCACGGATATATTAGGGATGGGGAATTCTGAAAGTGAGGTCACACATGTACCATGGTGAAAAGGGGGTTGGGGGCTGTGTGATAAAACAGCCTTCAGTAGTGGTAGGGGGAATTACATACAGTATGGTTAACTGGCTGCATCCCTCACAGAGAAACAGTGTGCATAACAAGGATCCTGGCATGTAAAAGGTAAAAAGGTAAAAAAGAAATGAGAGGAAAAGGAGAACGGTTCCAGAAAGGACTGAGGTGGAAATATATGAGGACTACGCTCAGCTCACCATGTTTCCTTTCTTTGATGGCTACCGAGTGGCGCAGCGGTCTAATGCACTGCATCTCAGTGCTAGAGGCATTACTACAGACCCTGGTTCAATCCCAGGCTGTATCACAACCGGCTGTGATCAGGAGACTCATAGGGTGGCGCACAATTGGCCCAGTGTCGCCCGGGTTAGGCAAGGGTTTGACCGGGGTAAGCCGTCATTGTAAAATAAGAATTTGTTCTTTACTGACTTGCCTAGTTAAATAAAGTTAAAATATAATGTATCTGCCTGCCTCTCTCTATTCCCTGATCCCTCTCTCTCTCTGCTGCAGCCCACCCTGCTCTGAGCCTTAATGGTACATGCCATTAGCGAGACCATTTCTATAAGGGGAAGGGGGTCTCTGCCTTGCCTAAGAGGCTACTTTTGTCCCACATAAAGACATTCACAGATGTCTCTCCACGCGAAGAGCCATCTCCCCCGTTATGACAGCACAGCACAGCCTGTCTCTGTGACAACCACCGAGTCGCGGTAACAGAGACAGAGACAGAGATAGACAGAGAGAGGGAGGGAGGGAGGGACAGATATAGAGAGGAGGAGAAGGACTACCACGGAGCAAAACACATCGCCGTCTCTCTCTGACATCCCCCTCGTTCGCATGTGTTTGTGTGTGAGCCTGCACGGAGGAGAGAAGGAAAGAAAATTAAGCCAGAGAAATTCTTCTTCTGTCTTTTAGTTTCCCTATTTTCTCCATCCATCATCCAAGGCTTGAATACCGGTGTCAGCTGCCACAGCGGGATAAAATAAAGGGATGCTTTGAATGCTGCCTCTGTCTATGACAAGGCACACAGAGAAGCAGAAAGAGGCACAACAAGCAGGGACAAAAGCAGGACTTTGATAATGAATGGGAGTCCTTCCGTAGCATGTGGTAGGAATAGCAGTCCGTCACTGAAGTCTACGAATAAGGTAAATAATATTTATGTCTCTCACTCTCCATGCCTGATTACACCCTTCAGTAGAAATGCAAATAGGTACTTGCAGCAGGAGCACAAACAGAGACATTATAATCATGAAGATTACATTTTTTAAATTCTGATAAAGATCCTAACATGAGGGAAGATTGCCATCTTTGTCCTGAGTCGCTGTACATGTGTAGCTGTAGCAGCATTGTGGAAGTGTTGGAGATTTAAGCCATGCATATTGTATGCAGTAGACTACAGAGCCATGCAGGCAGTGTGAAAGAGCAGGGAATCTGATGGCCTAACCAAGTGACTGACTGACTGACATGAGGAATCAATGATAATCCCCATAATCATGCTCCTTCCTGCTCAAATAGTGAGTGTACAGACAGTACACAAACACACTAAGAGAAAGAACGCACTGCTTGTTTTCTGAACCCTGGACCGTCAAGCAGCACTGTTTCCCTGGCGACTCAGGGGAACCCTTCACCACCTCTAACAAGAAATAACAAGTGTGTCCAGAGAAACAAAAAGGGCACTGGCTTAGAAAAACAGACTTAAGCCAAACTCATAGGCTATTTCTGGAGAGTGGGCTGTATTTTCTCATTTTCGACAGGTACTCTACCCTTGAGACTCCTTGGGCTATGATGCAGTTTCTGTGTTTGCTCCCTTATCAGACACAGGTGTCAGTGTATTAACACTGTACTAACAGTCGCTTTTGTACTAACACAGTGGATGTGCAGTGGAGACCAGGGCACAAACACTTTTGCTTATTTTTTAAATATTATTTGAGGTAGATTTTTATCTAAACAACATACATATCTTAGCTACCATTACACACTGCAACAACATTTCTAGGCCATACCAGTCGTTTACAATTCAACTGAAAGTGGCAGAAGTAAAATGCCCACCCCCCCCACAAGTTTTGAAATACACAATAAAGTAAGTAAGTAAGCATACTTTCTTACCTCCCCTTCATCTACACGGATTGTAATGGATTTAACAAGTAACATCAAGAAGGGATCCTAGCTTTCAACTGGATTCACCTGATCAGTCTATGTCATGGAAAGAGCAGGTGTTTCTAACATTTTGTACACAAATTGAAGCTGTACTGAGGGCCAAAGGGGGTGAATCTCAATATTAAGAAGGTGTTCCTAATGTTTTGTACACTCCACAGACATGTGACTAACAGAAATTAAATAATGTGTTCCTGAACAAAGGGGGGTCAAAGTAAAAGTCAGTATCTGGTGTGGCCACCAGCTGCATTAAGTACTGCAGTGCATCTCCTCCTCATGGACTGCACCAGATTTGCCTGTTATTGCTGTGAGATGTTACCCCACTCTTCCACCAAGACACCTGCAAGTTCCCGGACATTTCTGGGGGGAATGGCCCTAGCCCTAGCCCTCAACCTCCGATGCAACAGGTCCCAGGCGTGCTTAATGGGATTGAGATCTGTGCTCCTCGCTGGCCATGGCAGAACACTGACATTCCCGTCTTGCAGGAAATCACGCACAGAACGAGCAGTATGGCTGGTGGCATTGTCATGCTGGAGGGTCATGTCAGGATGAGCCTGCAGAAAGGGTACATGTGGGAGGAGTATGTCTTCCCTGTAAAGCACAGCATTGAGATTGCCTGCAATGACAACAAGCTCAGTCCGATGATGCTGTGACACACCGCCCCAGACCATGATGGAACCTACACCTCCAAATCGATCCTGCTCCAGAGTACAGGCCTCGGTGTAACGCTCATTCCATTCGACGATAAACGCCAATCCAACCATCACCCCTGGGGAGACAAAACCCTGACTCGTCAGTGAAGAGCACTTTTTGCCAGTCCTGTCTGGTCCAGCGATGGTGGGTTTGTGCCCGTCTCACAGTACGGATATTGCAATTTATTGCCCTGGCCACATCTGCATTCCTCATGCCTCCTTGCAGCATGCCTAAGGCACGTTCACACAGATGAGCAGGGACCCTGGGCATCCTTCTTTTGGTGTTTTTCAGAGTCAGTAGAAAGGCCTCTTTAGTGTCCTAAGTTTTCATAACTTTGACCTTAATTGCCTACCGTCTGTAAGCTGTTAGTGTCTTAACGACTGTTCCACAGGTGCATGTTCATTAATTGTTTATGGTTCATTGAACAAGCATTGGAAACAGTGTTTAAACCCTTTACAATGCAGATCTGTGAAGTTATTTGGATTCTTACGGATTATCTTTGAAAGACAGGGTCCTGAAAAAGGGATGCTTCTTTTTTTGCTGTTTATATACAGGACATACTTAAAAAGTCAGTTCTAATACCATATTTACAGGGATGCTAGATGTGTGTAGGGTAAGGTGACTATAGGCAACAGGATATAAGATAAACAGAGTAGCAGCAGCTTGCATGTGAGTGGGTGTGCGAGTGTGTGGAATCAGTATAAATGTATGTGTATATTATGTATGAGTGAGAAAATTATGCAGTGCGTAATTATGTGTGTGTTGGAGTAACAGTGTGTGTGAGTGTGTAGCGCCCTGTGAGTGAGAAAAATTAAAGGTCAAAAAGATGCAAGGAAAAGGGAGCTCGGCCCCAGTGATATACTGGGCACTCCGCACGAATCCCTGTAGCGCCATGCGATCGAGGGCGGTGGTATTTCCATACCAAGCAGTGATGCAGCCAGTCAATATGCTCTCAATGGTACAGCTGAATAACCTTTTCAGGATTTGAGGGCCCATGCCAAACTTTTTCAACCTCCTGAGGGGGAAGAGGCACTGTCGCGCTTTCTTCACGACTGGACGTATGTGTTTGGACCATTTTAAGTCTTTAGAGATCTGGCACTGAGGAACTTGATGCTGTCTACCTGCTCCACTGCCACCCCGTCGATGTGGATGAGGCCGTGCGCACCCCCCGTTTCATGTCATCCACGATCATCTCCTTTGTCTTGATGACGTTGAGGGAGAGTTTGCTGCTCTGGCAACCACACTGCCAGGTCACTGACCTCCTCCCTATAGGCTGACTCATCGTCACCGGTGAACAGACTGTCATGTCGTCAGCGAACTTGATAATGGTGTTGGAGTCGTGCGTGGCCACACAGTCTTGGGTGAACAGGGAGTACAGGAGGGGACTAAGCACAGACCCCTGCGGGGCCCCTGTGTTAAGGGTCAGCGTGGTGAAGGTGATGTTGCCTACCCTCACACCCTGGGGTCAGCCCGTCAGGAAGTCCAAGATCCAGTTGCAGAGGGAGGGTACGAGCTTGGAGGGGATAATGGTGTTGAACACTGAGCTGTGGACAACGAACAGCATTCTCACATAGGTATTCCTATTATTTAGGTGGATGAGGGCAGTGTTGAGAGCAATTGAGATTGCGTCATCTATGGATCTGTTGGAGCAGTAAGCAAATTGGAGTGGGTCTAGGGTGGCTGAGATGGTGGAGTTAATGTGTGCTATAACCAGCCTCTCGAAGCACTTCATTATTACAGAAGTGAGGGCTACAGGGCAGTAATCGTTGTTGCATGAAGCCTTGGAATTCTTAGGAACAGGGATGATTGTGGTCATTTTAAAACATGTGGGGATTACAAACTGGGACAAGAAGAGGTTCGAATAACAGGCCGCGGGGTTAATTGTAACACGGTCTTCAATGGTAAAAATGAGGGGTAATAATTGAAAACTGCTCTGATTTAAAACTGATATTTGGATTAAAATACACTATATGGGCAAAATATTCTATTTTCATTTGATCTTTTAGGCATGTCATACTGACCTAAAATGTAGTAGCCAAAATGTGTATACTTACATAAGATACTTTTACCATTGAAAAGTATGAATATTACTTTTTTCATTTTTTTATGGTACTGGCAAACTTCATGTAAAGAACTGATTTTATATCATTATGTGAATGTGTCTAAATACCATATAAAATATCATAGAGTTTTAGGTCAGGGTTTAGTTTGAACAAATGTTACAATGTTCCCCCTATTTCAAGTCCGAGTCTAATATGAGTCTTGCAAGAAAATACCATAATTATTGTAATCAACTATACAAGTCAAAAGACCACTTATTGCTGATAAAAATGATATATGATTAAATACATGGGGAATGTTCCACAGATCAATATGTTCCACAGATCAATAATAAAAAAAGAGGCAGCAAGAATATTTAGAATTCGGCCTGAAAAAATAATAATTTGTAAATTAAACTAGAAATGATTTAAGCAAAACTTCCTAGCAAATCAAGCACTAGCACATTGAATAACAGTTTTCTAAGTGGTTTCTCATTTGAGTTATTTAGTTATGCATTGTGCTCATGTTACCTTATGCCCCAGTCACCCCTACTTACACATCCAGCACCTCCCCCACTCTGGAAACAGAAAACCATTGTCTGATGTTCTGTCCTACATTCCAGATCTAATCAGGACAACGGGCAGCATGTTTAGCCTATTATGCTAATAAGATGCCCATGCCTCAGTTAACGAGATGGACTATAACCCCTCACCCATTTATTTTACATTGGCAGCACTAGGATGGTCGGGATGGTCTGGGCAGAAGGCAAGCAGTAATAAGCTTGCTGGCCGCAATAGCTAAATGTAAAAATCATTCAATTAGAGCTAGGATTGTGCCACAGGGTAGTATTCTAACGTTATTAACAGAGGCTCCCAGTGTTCTCATTGGAAAAGACAGCTCGATGTGGCTGCAATTACCCCAGTCTGGGACACTGTCCCAAGTCCATACGCATGTGTCAAGTTGGATAAACCAAGTTTCCTTGAAATTTAAACTCGTCCAGTCCAAGTATGCTGACACCCACCATGACATCAGGCATTCTGGACAAACATGTTTTTGTAGATGTCATGTTGAACAAGCCACTACAGGCCACTTTTGAAAGGGAAAAAAGAGGGCACTAGAAAGAAATTGGATTGGTTATTAAGTATGGGATAATCTTCTCTGGAAAATATTGAAGACGAAGAAGGTGTGACCTGTCACAGAGTTGCATTATTATCCAGCGAATGCAAAGAGCCCAGAGTTGATTATGTATTTTATACCATGGCTATGATTGAACAAATTTACGTCTGGCAGCCAATCAGCATTCAGTGCTCGAACCACCCAGTAAATACTTATGTAATAATTTTAATGATTATGGTAAAATAAAATTTTTACTTATCACTGCCATATCAGTGTTCTTAACCCATACTTGGACATAGCATTCAAACCGATGCATTTTAGTCCAAACTGCAGTGAAATTGTACATGGATTTGGTGGCATATCCATGTTGTTTCCTGGCATGAGGCAGCCCAACACCCAGTCTCTCTCTCTCTCTCTCTCTCTCTACCACGTGGGACATACAGTACATGGTGTAGAATGCTGATGGTACAAAATATACATTTGGCCATGCTTGCCCAGAACGGTCAGCCATAACTCATGGGTTAACATTTATATCACCGCCATGCATACTTCACAGCCCGACACACTGGGTATGAATGACAGGCCGGGTTAGAGGAGACTGTAGCCAAAACTCTGCCAGAAAGTTTTAAAAGAGATCGGCAGGGTTCTAGAGCTAAGGAAAAGTAAGGCCAGCATGTGGCTGCTTGTAAAGACCATCTACTTTCATTCTGACTGCACTGATATATGTCTTCAACCTTGTTCCACTGGGTGAAATACACAACTTTTTTGATGTCGGCTCAAAACATGTTGTTTTGCTGTTTGAATGCAGTAGGGTTTTCAGCAGATTCAGGGATCTTAACCAGCTTGAGGCAATGTGTGGAAAGGGTACAGGAGCGAGTAGAGCATAGCGTAGCACTCTTACATTTACATTACATTACATTTAAGTCATTTAGCAGACGCTCTTATCCAGAGCGACTTACAAATTGGTGCATTCACCTCTTCATACAAACACACCTGCCCTATTTCACAGAGAGAGAAACTCTCCCCTCAGTCTGCATCCATCCTCTCCCAGACTGGGCAACAGTAAAACCAGGGCAGTCTTGCCACCAGTGGCACGGCATCTGCCACATTTACATTCAGATTACAGAGCTAGAGGAATTTTGCTGTGCGGAAGCAGAGTGTAAAGTGATTCATAGGGGCTCTCCCTTTACCCTGCAAATCTCCATGCAATGAATATTAACCACAGCAATTGTTCCCAGAGTGACGCCAGCGTGGCCGGAACCCTTTGTGCTACATTATTCATTCACTCAGAGCTGCCACCACCAGTTACACGCCGACATCAGGGAGGGATGGAGCGAGGGACGGAGAGCGGGAGGGAAGTAGGGATTATTTTGCACCACTCTCCACTACTTCTCTGGCCTGATAGCCTCACCACCACTAGTCTCCACTGGCCTTTTAATAAACAGCTGAAAAGCAAAAGAATAATAAATTGTACTCAACCTGCCAGGCCTAAAGCTGTAAGAGGATGTTGTGGTGTCTTAGATTATGCTCCATCGGGCATTGCACTTGCTGCTTGCATTTGTCTGCAGTAGGGCTGTCCCAGACTAAAAAAAAATATTTGTCAACCCGAAAGTGGTCTGTTCTTTCAATTGATCGATTAGAGCTATACATAGCCCTCCGCATCGTTACAACATTTAAGAGGAGTATGGTGATGCAGTATGGAGCTCGATTTGGCCTCTGCATGCCTCCAGAGCCTCCGCAATTATGTCACACATATGGAGCCACCGACCACATTTTCGGATCAAGTTTCCGAAATGGATTAGCTCACTGAGACCCCTTGACTTTTTCCACATTTTGTTATGTTACAGCCTTATTCTAAAACTGATTAAAAAAAGAATAAACCTCATCAATCTACACACATTACCCCATAATGACAAAGCAAAAACAGTTTTTGAAAATATTGTTAATTTATAAAAAAATACAAAACTGAAACATCACATTTACATAAGTATTCAGACCCTTTCTCAGTACTTTGTTGAAGCACCTTTGCCAACAATTACAGCCTCGAGTCTTCTTGGGTATGACGCTACTAGCTTGGCACACCTGTATTTGGGGGGGTTTCTCTCATTATTCTCTGCAGATCCTCTTAAGCTCTGTCAGGTTGGATGGGGAGCGTCGCTGCACAGATATTTTCATGTCTCTCCAGAGATGTACGATCTGGTTCAAGTCCGGGCTCTGGCTGGGCCACACAACGACATTCTGAGACTTGTCCTGAAGCCACTCCTGCATTGTCTTCGCTGTATGCTTAGAGTCGTTGTCCTGTTGGAAGGTGAACCTTCGCCCCCAGTCTGAGGTCCTGAGAGCTCTGGAGCATGTTTTCATCAAGGGTGGAGCAGTTGCCGTACCAGGCGGTGATACAGCCCGACAGGATGCCCTCGATTGTGCACCTGTAAAAGTTAGTGATGGTTTTCGGTGACAAAACACATTTTTTCAGCCTCTTCACCACACTGTCTGTGTGGGAGGACAATTTCAGTTTGTCCGTGATGTGTACACCAAGGAACTTAAAACTTTCCACCTTCTCCACTACTGTCCTGTCGATGTGGATGGGGGGGTGCTCCCTCTGCTGTTTCCTGAAGTCCAGAGTCATCTCCTTTGTTTTGTTGACATTGAGTGAGAGGTTGTTTTCCTGACACCACATTCCGAGGGCCCTCACCTCCTCCCTGTAGGCTGTCTCGTTGTTGATGGTAATCAAACCTACCACTGTAGTGTCGTCTGCATGCTTGATGATTGAGTTGGAAGCGTGCATGGCCACGGAGTCATGGGTGAACAGGGAGTACAGGAGAGGGCTGAGAACGCACCCTTGTGGGGCCCCAGTGTTGAGGATCAGCGGGGTGGAGATGTTGTTTCCTACCTTTACCACTTGGGGGCGGCCCGTCAGAAAGTCCAGTACCCAGTTGCACAGGGCGGGGTCGAGACCCAGGGTCTCGAGTTTAATGGCGAGTTTGGAGGGTACTATGGTGTTAAATGCTGAGCTATAGTCAATGAACAGTATTTTACATAGGTATTCATCTTGTCCAGATGGGATAGGGCAGTGTGCAGAGTGATGGTGATTGTGTCGTCAGTGGACCCATTGGGGCGGTAAGCAAATTGGAGTGGGTCTAGGGTATCAGGTAGTGTGGAGGTGATATGATCCTTGACTAGTCTCTCAAAGCACTTCATATGATCCTTGACTAGCACTTGATATGATCCTTGACTAGTCTCTCAAAGCACTTCATAATGACAGAAGCGTTTTCAGTTCTGCCCACAAATTTTCTATAGGATTGAGGTCGGGGCTTCGTGATGGCCACTCCAATACCTTGACTTTGTTGTCCTTAAGCCATTTTGCCACAACTTTGGAAGTATGCTTGGGGTCATTGTCCATTTGGAATAGCCATTTGAGACCAAGCTTTAACTTCCTGATTGATGTCTTGAGATGTTGCTTCAATATATCCACATCATTTTCCTTCCTCATGAGCCAATCTATTTTGTGAAGTGCACGAGTCCCTCCTGCAGCAAAGCACCAGCACAACATGATGCTGCCACCCCCGTGCTTCACGGTTGGGATGGTGTTCTTCGGCTTGCTAGCCTCCCCCTTTTTCCTCCAAACATAACGATGGTCATTATGGCCAAACAGTTCTATTTTTGTTTCATCAGACCAGAGGACATTTCTCCAAAAAGTATGATCTTTGTCCCCATGTGCAGTTGCAAACCGTAGTCTGGGTTTTTTATGGCGGTTTTGGAGCACTGGCTTCTTCCTTGCTGAGCGGCCTGACAGGTTATCTCGATATAGGACTCGTTTTACTGTGGATATAGATACTTTTGTACCTGTTTCCTCCAGCATCTTCACAAGGTCCTTTGCTGTTGTTCTGGGATTGATTTGCACTTTTCGCACCAAAGTACAATCATCTCTAGTAGACAGAACACATCTCATTCCTGAGCGGTATGATGGCTGTGTGGTCCCATGGTGTCCCATGGTTTACTTGCGTACTATTGTTTGTACAGATGAACGTGGTACCTTCAGGTGTTTGGAAATTGCTCCAAAGGATGAAACAGACATGTGGAGGTCTACAATGTTTTTGTCTGAGGTCTTGGCAGATTTCTTTAGATTTTCCCATGATGTCAAGCAAAGAGGCACTGTGTTTGAAGGTAGGCCTTGAAATACATCCACAGGTACACCTCCAATTGACTCAAATTATGTCAATTAGCCTATCAGAAGCTTCTAAAGCCATTACATAATTTTCTGGAATTTTCCAACCGGTTTAAAGGCACAGTCAACTTAGTGTATGTAATCTTTTGACCCACTGGAATTGTGATACAGTGAATTATTGTCACGCCCTGACCTTAGTTATCTTTGTTTTCTTTATTATTTTGGTTAGGTCAGGGTGTGACATGGGGGATGTATGTGTTTGGCTTGTCTAGGGGTTTTGTATGTTTATGTGGTGTTTTACTAGTCTAGGTGTTTGTATGTCTATGGTTGCCTAGATTGGTTCTCAATTAGAGGCAGCTGTTTATCGTTGTCTCTGATTGGGAACCATATTTAGGCAGCCATATTCCGTTGGGTATTTCGTGGGTTATTGTCTATGTATTGGTTGCTTGTGTCTGCACTTTATATATATAGCTTCACATTCGTTTTGTTGTTTTGATTAGTTTGTTTAAGTGTTCTTCGTTTCGTGTTAAATAAATAGAAGAATGTATTCGTATCACGCTGCGCCTTGGTCCTCCTCTCTTCCAAATTACGACGAACGCAACAATTATAAGTGAAATAATATATCTCTAAACAATTGTTGGAAAGATTACTTGTGTCATGCACAAAGTAGATGTCCTAACCGACTTGCCAAAACTATAGTTTGTTAACGAGAAATTTGTGGAGTGGTTGAAAAACAAGTTTTAATGACTCCAACCTAAGTGTATGTAAATTCTGACTTCAACTGTACGTCTCGTGTTAGAGCCGTTGAACTGCGACTCTACTTTGTCTCTATACTGACACTTTGCTTGTTTGATTGCCTTGAGGAGGGAATAGCTGCACTGTTTGTATTCCGTCATGTTTCCGGGTTGCCTTGCCATGATTAAAAGCGTTGGTTCGCACTTTCAGTTTTGCGTGAATGCTGCCATCAATCTACGGTTTCTGGTTAGGGAACGTTTTAATAGTCACAGAGGGTACGACATCTCCGATGCACTTGCTAATAAATCCGCTCACAGAGTCAGAGTATACATCAATGTTGTTGTCTGAGGCTATACGGAACATATCCCAGTCCACGTGATCGAAGCAATCTTAAAGCATGGAATCCGATTGGTCAGTCCAGCGTTGTATAGACCTGAGCACAGGCGTTTCCTGTTTTAGTTTCTTTCTATAGGCTGGGAGCAACAAATGGAGTCGTGGTCAGACTTGCTGAAGGCAGGGGAGGGAAGGGCTTTGTATGCATCGCAGAAGTTCGAGTAGCAATGATCTAGAATACTACCTGCTCGTGTTGCGCATTTGATATGCTGATAGACTTTAGGAAGTATTGATCATAGGTTAGCTTTGTTTAAATCCCCAGCCACAATAAATGCAGCCTCAGGATGTATGGTTTCCAGTTTACATAGAGTCCAGTGAAGTTCTTTCAGGGCTGATGAGGGATCTGCTTGGGGGGGATAAACACGGCTGTGATTATAATCGAAGAGAATTCTCTTGGAAGATAATGCGGTCGGCATTTGATTGTAAGGAATTCTAGGTCAGGTGAACAAAATGACTTGAGTTCCTGTATGTTGTTGTGATTACACCATGAGTTGTTAATCGTAAGGCATACAACCCCGCCCGTCTTCTTACCAGAGAGATGTTTGTTTCTGTCGGCGCCATGTGTGAAGAAACCGGGTGGCTGTACCGACTCTGACAACATACACGTATCCCGAGTGATCCGTGTTTCCGTGAAACAGAGAATGTTACCATCTCTGATGGCTCTCTGGAAGGCAACGCGTGCCCTAATTTCGTCCACCTTGTTATCTAGAGATTGGATATTGGCAAGTAATATGGTCGGAAGCGGTGGATGGTGTGCTTGCCTTCTGAGTCTGACCAGTAGGCCACTCCGTCTGCCTCCCCTCTCCCCCTCCCCCCCCCCCCTCCAGAAAGCCCTTTACCTCCTGAGACAGCAGCTGTGTCCCTGCGGAGTGGCTTGGTCCATAGCTGTCACTGTTACTGCTGTTGTTACTGCTGTTGTTACTGCTGTAGTTACTGCTGTTGTTACTACTGTTGTTACTGCTGTTGTTACTGCTGCTGTTACTGCTGTTGTTACTGCTGATGTTACTGCTGCTCACTGGATATTGTTTACCGCTGCAGCCAATGAGGCTGAACCATTCATACATGTCTCACCTTTTTATTAATGGCTTTCGGCAGCCAGGTATTTTATGCATAATCTCATTATGCTGATTTTGTGTTTGCACTTGGATCTTCCCTTGGGGCTATGGGGTTGTGTTTGGAGAGGAGAGGACAGGAAAGGACAAGAGAAGACAGGAGAGGACAGGACAGGAGAGGACGGGAGAGGAGAGGAAAGGACAGGAGAAGACAGGAGAGGAGAGGACGGGAGAGGAGACAGCTGGCAATGTAGTATCAGTCATGTTCACATCTATCAGGCCTGTCTGCCTTTCTACAGCAGCATCTCCACATGAGACGCACATGCAGGCACACACACACACACACAAACAGAAATACAGACAGAACATTGATTCAAAGGCATCACCTTCATAAACACATTCGTAATAGCAGAGTAGCTATGGGCAGAGTAATTAGTGCAGCCCCTGACCCCAGCACCTCCCCCACTCCACCCCTGTATGTTGCTGTCACACTGTATTCTGCCTACCTGGGAGTGGAGAGGATGGCGCGGTAGCATGGCTGTGTTTTCTCCTCTATACACAGCAGTCTACTGCCTGAGTGTTACTCCAACACTGACATAACAGAACAATGTATATGTTGCACCCATCTTTCCTTCTTACAGAATGACCTCAACCTATAATTTAGGTGGTAGTCTCACAGCTTCTGTCGCAGGCTGTGGAGTGTTCCTCCCAATGGGGAGCTCAGACAAGAATATAGGCTGCAAGGTGCAGGACTACACTCCACTGGCTGACAGTATAATACAGGAGGTTAGTATGGAGGCTAGCTGAGAGGATCCCTTAATTTCTCAATATAGGGGGTGCTGTTTCAACATTAGCATTTATCGTCTCCAAATTAAACTGCCTCATACTCAATTCTTGCTCGTACAATATGCATATTATAGTTATTATTGGATAGAAAACACTCTCTAGTTTCTATAGCCGTTTGAATTATGTCTCTGAGTGAAACAGAACTCATTCTACAGCACTTTTCCTGATATGGAGTGAGATTTTTGACATTTTGGCCTCTGGTCCCAGGTCAGTTTTAAAGTCCCTGTAAATCCTATGAGGATACAAACACTGCCCATGCCTTCCTCTAGATGTCAGTAAGAGGTGACAATTTGAATGGAGTCGATTGCGCAATCAGGGCCAGTATAAAACAGAAAAGACCGGATGTACCGTTCTTTTCCTGCTGCGCCTCACGCAAGATGGACGTCGGACTCTCTCTCTTTCCAAGCGTTGGTTTAGCCACTTATATATCGCCGGTCATATTTTTACTCGTTATAGGTGTTAAAAACATCATAAGGTAGTTAATTTAAACCGTTTTATAGCAATTTATATCCGTTTAGTGCGATTTTGAGGCATTGCTTTGTGATGCACATTGAAGCACCGGGCACGTTTCGGGGTCCCGGTCGAACGTTAGTGGGCATTTCGACGGACAAGAGGACAGCTTTAGACCAAAAGAAGATTAGACCCAAGAAAGGATACATTGCCCAAGATACTGATGGAAGAACAGCTCACAGTAAGAACTATTTATGATGATAAATCGCTGTTCTGTTGAAAAATTTTAAACGCATATGTCGCCATTTTGTTATGTGTAGCTTCGCTTGGCGGACCCGGTATTGCACAGTAAGGATAATTTTACAAATGTAAGTCAGCGATTGCATTAAGAACCAATTTGTCTTTCGATTCCTGTCAACCCTGTATTTTTAGTCAAGTTTATGATTAGCTATCGATTAGACTAGATCACTCTCAAATATAGCGCCCGACATTTTCAGGGCAGTTTTGCTAGTATTCTCATTGTATAACCACGTTTTTTTGTGGCTAAATATGCACATTTTCGAACAAACTCTATATGTATTTTGTAATATGATGTTACAGGAGTGTCATCGGAAGAATTCTGAGAAGGTTAGTGAAAAAATTAATATATTTTGGTGATCATAACGTTATCGCTCCCCTTGCCTTTGATTCATGCTGGGGTAACGTTTGCACATGTGGTATGCTAATATAACGATTTATTGTGTTTTCGCTGTAAAACGCTTAGAAAATCTGAAATATTGTCTGAATTCACAAGATCTGTGTCTTTCCATTGCTATGCTTTGTCTATTTTTATGAAATGTTTTATGATGAGTAAATTGGTAATACACGTTGCTCTCTGTATTTATTCTAGTCGAGTTGTGATGGTGGGTGCAATTGTAAACTATGATTTCTACCTGAAATATGCACATTTTTCTAACAAAAACTATCCTATACAATAAATATGTTATCAGACTGTCATCTGATGAGGTTTTTTCTTGGTTAGTGGCTATCAATATCTTTATTTGGCCGAATTGGTGATAGCTACTGGTGGAGAGAAAAAATGGTGGACAAAGAAAAATGGTGTCTTTTGCTAACGTGGTTAGCTAATAGATTTACATATTGTGTCTTCCCTGTAAAACATTTTAAAAATCAGAAATGATTGCTGGATTCACAAGAAGTGGATCTTTCATCTGGTATCTTGGACTTGTGATTGAATGATATTTAGATGCTACTATTTACTTGTGACGCTATGCTAGCTATGCTATTCAGCTTTTTTACTGGTGGGGGGTGGGGGGTGCTCCCGGATCCGGGTTTCTGACTCGTTAGAAGTTAACGTATCGACAAAGACAGCCTGTTCAGTTCTATGGTCTTGATGAGGTTATCTAACATGGGTAGCTTTCATTTGCTCTGTCCCATACCTACCAATCTGTCCCATACCTACTGATCCTTGACTTCGGCGATGTCATTTACAAAATAGCCTCCAACACTACTCAGAAAATCGGATGCAGTCTATCACAGTGCAATCCGTTTTGTCCCCAAAGCCCCCATTTACTACCCACCACTGCGACCTGTATGCTCTCGTTGGCTGGCCCTCGCTTCATATTCGTCGCCAAACGCACTGGCTCCAGGTCATCTATAAGTCTTTGCTAGGTAAAGCCCAGCCTTTTCTCAGCTCACTGGTCACCATAGCAGCACCCACCCATAGCACGCACTCCAGCAGGTATATTTTACTGGTCACCCCCAAAGCTAATTCCTCCTTTGGCAGCCTTTCCTTCCAGTTCTCTGCTGCCAATGACTGGAACGAACTGCAAAAATCACTGAAGCTGGAGACTCATATCTCCCTCACTAGCTTTAAGCACCAGCTATCAGAGCAGCTCACAGATCACTGCACCTGTACATAGCTCATCTGTAAATAGCCCATCCAACTTCCTCATCCCCATACTGTTATTTATTTTATTTATTTTGCTCCTTTGCTCCCCAGTATCTCTACTTGGACATTCATCTTCTGCACATCTATCACTCCAGTGTTTAATTGCTATATTGTAATTATTTTGCCACTATGGCCTATTTATTGCCTTACCTCCCTTATCTTACCTCATTTGCACACACTGTATATATTTTTCTCTCGTACTATTGACTGCATGTTTGTTAATTCCATGTGTAACTCTGTGTTGTTGTTTGTGACGCACTGCTTTGCTTTATCTCGGCCAGGTTCAAATCAAATCCCCCAAAAATTGTCACATACACATGGTTAGCAGATGTTAATGCGAGTGTAGCGAAATGCTTGTGCTTCTAGTTCCGACAATGCAGTAATAACCAACAAGTAATCTAACCTAACAATTCCACAACTACTACCTTATACACACAAGTGTAAAGGGATAAAGAATATGTACATAAAGATATATGAATGAGTGATGGTACAGGTTGCAGATGGCCAGGTTGCAGTTGTAAATGAAAAATTGTTCTCAACTAGCCTATATGGTTAAATAAAAGTGAAATAAATAAAACATTATAAAAAATTGTACAGTAAGCTTTGCATTCTGCGTTGGGTTTTAACACTCTTTGCAGACATACAGTATATTGTGTAAAGAGGGAGCACTATGAGCACCTGGAAGGCTTGCAGATCACACATCATGTTCTTTAAAAGGATCCTTAAACAGTAATAATGGCAATAGCAGACAACAATTAGCCCTGGAATACAGACACATCCCTCAATAACACTGTGGACAAAAGCCAAGGGCCATGTCATAAATAAAGATTTAGGCTCCATTTTCTGACAGAATGGATGGAGGGAAACAAGCCGATGACCTTTAAAGACAATAAAGAGGAAAAACAAATCACGCTTTCTACAATGACCTCGTACAGAAACCTCCTCCCCTATAGAGAGACGCAGAAATGCCCCAGTGACAGAATACATACAGACTGTTGCGAACCGTGGCTATTGGACCTAGGCCTTCAGTGGGGGGGAAAAATCTTTCAACACGTTGTGCCAAACTCAAAAATCAAGAAAAATAACAGAAACTTAGCATCACTTAGCGCCCCCAACTGAATCAAACAGGCATGAGACTGAGCCATGGTTTGGGCTGCCACTCACACAGAGACAGCACCCGCATGGATAATGCTACCAACAACAACAACAACCACACTGCTTACACAACCCATGGAAGCCTAACGCCATCACTATCACACTATCACTTAAAGCGACAACAGTGACACAAAGGATGTGAGTGTGACAGGCTTGTGATTCTGAAAGGACAGCAAATGTAGAATGCAACGCACTCCATGTGCGAGAGGTTACTTTTTGTTAAACACATAGGGCCGATAGAAAGACAGCAGTCACACACAGCATGATGTTAAAGAATAAGCAGCCATTTCACAAGGACATAATAAGCCAGTAGGTCCCAATCATAAGAATAGAAAAGCACAACCATTAAGCTCAGCATTTCCCAATCGAAACATACAACTAATTACTTCCCACTGCAAACATATTTTTCACATTCAGCAATCAGCACACAAAGTAACCTGTGATCTAAAGTTTAAATGCAACAATCCCAGCTAGCACAGTGGATCTGGGCCGATTTCGGCTGAGAGTCGGGGCACTCAGCTGAGAGTCAGACTCGTGCCGACGTCATGTGGCCACCTTCAGCACTATTACTTATGGCTAGGATTGGGTGATTGAGCTCGGGCCGTTTCTAGTGAGAGTTATCTGGCCCAAATGTATTACTTGGAGCTTGGGCAAATTGAGGCTACTCTCTGGCAGATTATTACATGGGCTGCTTTATATAATTAACATTTCATAATTGTTTTTCCATTGTTTCTGTGTTCAAAAAATACAATTAACATTTAAAGGAAATTCTTTAAGAGTCCTGTGTAGTATTTTAGTATTTTGATACTTTGTGCAAGGCCATTGATAAGCATTAAAACTTCCCGAGTTTCCAACTTCCCGAGTACCTATTTTTTTGTGGATAGGTATAATTTGTATGTATAAAATGTATAATAGTAATATTAAAAATTACAAAATCGGGTAGTTTTGTATACATTTATTTAAATTTGCATCGGGCCGCTTCTGGGGGGATTCTGGTAAGATGCCGGCAAAGTCGGCTGAATTCCGGTAGACGGAAACGGCCTGATGTACTTGGGCCGATTCTGGGCAATCATTCATTTTGATTCCGGGCCGAGTCCGACACCCGATTCCGGGCTGATTCAATCAGTTCCGGCCCCCCAGAAGAAAGTCGCTTCTGCGCCAATTCCTCATTGCTATCTGGGATGTTTCACACACATAAGTTATTTTCAAAGAGATAGCTAACAACAGCAAGCGAGCTGCAATAGAAAACACAGTTCCACTCACCAGATGATGACCATTTGAAACGTAACTTTTTGTTGAAAGTTCATCTTGAAACAGGCGAAGCTAACTAATTAGCCACAACATCCTCTTCAATAACACCTGCTGCAGCGGCTAAATTCTAGCCTACAACAAAAACTAGCTAGCTAGACTGTGGGGAAAACTACTTCTCGCATAAGTTTTTGTAAAAACGGTCACAGCCATTACAAGTCAAAATATGATCGGTTGATTCCACTGTCATCCCCCAAATTCTGCCCTAATAGACGGGTTAGCTGACAACATAACGAAAACAATGCACGCGCGTTGATGGGGCAGGAGGCCATGTGCTGTTATGATTCTGGATGGTCAGATAGCTAGCAACAATGAAGCTGTCGTGTGGGGAATCGTTGGTGGCTTGTTTCAGCTCGTTGTATCTTGTTGTTGAGGTGTCTTGACTCTTGTCACGTCTATGCTAATATTGCTAAAATTCGTTAGCTAGTGAACCAACAACAGTAATTATGTATTGTAAGAAAACAAGTGCTCATTGTGCAAATGTATTTATGTTTCTCAGTAAAGATTTGGAGAGGAAATATAGTTTATATGTTGTCAACAATCCTTTGATTCTAAGCCAACCCCTGCCTGTTTTGCTCCACGGTTGCGCACACATTGGTTTTGTTGCTAAACAACCCACCAGTCTATTCAGTTGAATGGCAGATGCCTTCTGTCTACAGTGCCTTCAGAAAGTATTCACACCCCTTGACTATTTCCACATTTTGATGTGTTACAGTCTAAATGTAAAATTACCAAAGTATCCATTTAATTCAGAATATAATTGAAAATAATAATATCATTAGAATATTATTGAAATCTTATTGAAAATATGAAATATTAATTAAAAGGTACATTTACATTTTAAAACTAATCCTTGGGCCTTCTTTGAAGGCGTTGAAGGTGCTCACAGTTCCCCACTGCATACTGATGCCATTGCACTCTCACTTCCACCTGTGTTTCTCAATCCACCGGGTACAGTGTAGCTCCCTGTAAAAATCTGACAAGGCAACAGCAGTAATGCAGAGGGTTAGCCTATTACAAAATCCATTGACTGAATGTTTTTAGATCTGAGACCAATCAGATTTACTAATCCCCCACAAACACATTATTAAGACCATGACCATTTTCTCCACGGGCCCTGAATGCTAACTCATTTTCTGCTTCAGCGGCTCAATCATCCCCGTTACAAAGTATGAAACAGGATTGGCACAGGACGCCGTCTGACTTACGCATTTTGCTGGAGTTACTTGAGGTTAATGTAGACAGCATATTCTGCTGTGTTGACTAGCAGTTATAAACATATTTACAGCAGAGATACAGCTGTATATAGTCTACTTGAATTATTGATAAGTTAGTGATTTCTCTCAGTGTAGTGCTGGCATGGCTGGACTCACAAAGCCAGTATTCGACATGGCATCTACAAAAACCAAACCCACGCACCGATACATTGCATAACGTCAATACATGCTCTCCCTCGCCCCATAACAGGAGCTCTGTTTAATCAATCCCAAACTTCCACCTCTCGCCACGCTTGATTATTGATTCAATTATAGTTTGACGTTTAGTCGCTTTGAAGAGAAAATAATGCTTTTGCATAATAGCTCCAATTAGTCACATAAAATGTGATTTGGTGTGGAAAAGCAGAGAGGCTTCAGTGTCTAACCCGGTTCAGTGCTGTCAAACAGTGTCAGGATTAACAGCAGAGAGAGTGAGAGATGACAGGTCGGAGAACAGCTCTGTTGATGTTGTTGTTCAGAAGCATTTCAAGTAGGGCTGTGCTGTGGTATGTCGGATGGCTCACACTGGCTCGGCTCACACCACCACAGATACTGAGGATTGAGGCCCCTTCTCCTCACGCAGACCGGTGGGACTAATGCACCATTAAATCTTAAAACCCAACCAGCCCTGTCACTCCAGCTTTGCCAAGACTATTTAGCCAGACAGGCATTGCTAAAGCACCCGCTTGACCTCTCCCAAGTCCAGATCAGAGAGAATCTGTGCGTATGCGTGATCAAGTCTGTCTGGCTGCTGAGGACAATCCAACAAATTTTCAACAATGATTTAATGTCAAAAGTTTTATGTTTTATTGTCACATGCAGTGAAGTACCTTTCTTGCAAGCTCTTTCCCAATGATGCAGTAGTATTATACTATAAAGTAAAGTAGAACAAAGCACACAAGAAATAGAAATAAGAAGAACACGAGAAAGTAAGTAAGCTTTATACAGGGTCAGTTCCAGGGTCAGTGCCTGTACCATATCTACAATGTGCAGGGATACTGGAGTGGTAGGGTTAGATAAAGTAATAAAGCATAGAGTCAGACCTGTTGGCGTCCGCTGTGCTTTTAGCGTCTCGGGCCTTTAATTAACAGCTCTATAGGAGAAGTGTGAACCTGAACCCACTGGCCCCAGAATCAAATCACTAAGCTCTTCCACTTTAAGGATGTGTGAGAGAATTACCGTTTGTTAAAAAGTTAAATGTTCTCAGTAAAATACAGTCAGAATTAAATGCAGGCAGAGCCCCACCTGTTTTGAGACCCACATTCTTTTGGTAATGTTTTCTAGTTGCGCCGTGATTGGCTCAGTGTTCTGTCACTCATGGGGACAGTACGTCACTGCCAAATATAAGGGTAGAGCTAGAAAATTCAAGCCCCTTGGGTGCTGCCATAGAGTTACATTAGAAGTGTCCATCCAAGAAGGCTCAAGGTCATTGGCCACAGATAAAATGACTTCAAATCACATTATATCTACAGTAGCTTTGATTGGTTTGATGTCAACATTATACTTTCAAAATCTTAGCTAGCAGTCATCATCATTAATCAAGTCGACAATCTAGTGGCAAATCCTTTTTAACCCTTGTCATATGAAGAGAAATATTGAAGAGAAATTATAGATACAATGTTTCGGTGCTCATTGGCCGTTGGACATAAACATTACACAACAACTTGGAAATTGCAAATTCAACAATGAGTGGTTTGGAAGGAATCAGTGGCTAACTGCAAGCATTCCAAAGCAATCACTAGCCTGCTATTTAGTGGAGTGGGTATGTGGTCCCAAATCTGGGTTTCAGGGTTTCTTTTTCAAGCTTAAAATGATAAACATTCAACATTGGCCATGCTGTCAATCCAGCATGATTTCTGCCACGCTCAAAACAACTGTGAACTCGGAATGTGGAAATCTGACTTCAATGAGTTCAAGACAACTGGGAACTCGGGAAAAAATTTGTTTTGTACGGTCATCCAACTCGTAATTGTAAGTCGGGAACTCGTGCCTCTTTCCAGAGCTACGACCTGAAGATCACTGACGTCATCATGATTTGACCTTGTTTGTTTCTGAGTACCCAGTTGTCTTGAAAGCACCATAAATCCAAAGATTTCAAGACTTTGATGACAAAATTTGCCCACGAAGGACTGCCATGCCACCTTTGTGTTCAAGTGGGCACAGCACAACAAGGTGAGTCTAAAAATGTATTGTACGCTGTTGCATAAATGATGTAATATACCAGGAAGATATGTATACTGTAGCTAAGAAAGTAATAGTAAGTGTATGTTGTGTAGTAAGCTGTTAGTAGCCCATGTGCCTCACCCTATTAATGTGGTCTATTTTCCCTTTAATTTCGACTACTGTTCTGACTTGGTGGTGCACATGTAGCCTATAACCTGTTTTAGAGAAATGTGATCATTGAATATTGTAAGAGCTTTCATTGCCTGCTTATGCCCCCTTTATTTATCCTACAGTTCTGACTTGGTGTACAGGAAGAACACTTTAAGAACGGCCCATGTTCTGAATTCTGAACAAATTGTTATATTGACTACGTCCGTCCTAGCTCGCTCATTAATGTCTTAATCGAAATTACGGATTGCCTCTTGTCGTCCCCTTATGCCATAGTTTGTACATCTCAATTGTCAGAGAAACCACATTTGTTTAAGCAAGTCAGCCATATCAGCTATGTTTTTTTAAAGGCAGTAAATGAGGCTGAATTAACTGTTTGGTAAGGTGTTGGGACTGCTGTTGGGACTCTGCTGTAGGGATAGCTTTATGTAGGCCCTAACAGTCTGTGGGCACAGTTTGTCACCGTTATAGTGCAATGAATGTATTGTTTAGTAGTTTGTTGTCTAGTGGCTTTGCTGGCATGCATCCCAAACTTTTTTGTTTGTTTGCCCCACAAGGATGTACATGCTAAAATCGCCACTGGCTATTGTACCATGCCATAATCCTCTGGTGGACTCTAACAGTTCCAAATCATAATGTCCTCATGTATGAAACAAAAATGACAAAAGCATACATCTAAGGATAGCATGAATAGACTCATTAGCTTTAAGTTTTCACTTGGGAGACTATCACTTTGATTACATTGTATACAGTGCCTTCAGAATGTATTCAGACCCCTTGACATTTTCCTAATTTTGTTACATTACAGCCTTATTCTAAAACGGATTAAATATTTGTTTCTCTTTCATCAATCTACACACAATACCCCATAATGACAAAGTGAAAACAGGCTTTTAGAATAATTTGCTAATTTATGGAAAATAAAAAATTGAAATTCCTTATTTACATTCAGACACTTTGCTATGAGACTCGAAATTGAGCTCAGGTGCATCCTGTTTCTATTGATCATCCTTGAGATGTTTCTACAACTTGATTGGAGTCTAACTGTGGTAAATTCAATTCATTTGACATGAGTTGGAAAGGCACACTCCTGTCTATACAGTATAAGGTCCCAAAGCTGACAGTGCATGTCAGAGCAAAAACCAAGCCATGAGATTGAAGGAATTGTCAGTAGAGCTCCGAGATAGGATTGTGTCGAAGGCACAGATCTGCGGAAGGGTACAAAAAAATTCTGCAGCATTGATGATCCCCAAGAACACAGCCTCCATCATTCTTAAATGGAAGAAGTTTGGAACCACTAAGACTCTTCCTAGAGCTGGCCGACCAGCCAAACTGGGCAAATCGGGGGAGAAGGGCCTTGGTCAGGGAGGTGACCAAGAACACTGATGGTCACTCTGAAAGAGTTCAAGAGTTTCTCTGTGGATATGGGAGAACCTTCCAGAAGGACAACCATTTCTGCAGCACTCCACCAATCAGGCCTTTATGGTAGAGTGGCCAGACGGGGCCACTCCTCAGTAAAAGGCACATGACAGCCTGCTTGGAGTTTGCCAAAAGGCACCTAAAGTCTCTCAGATAATGAGAAACAAGATGAAATTATTTGGCCTGAATGCCAAGCATCACGTCTGGAGGAAACCTGGCACCATCCCTGCGGTGAAGCATGGTGGAGGCAGCATCATGCTGTGGGGATGTTTTCAGTGGCAGGGTACGGGAGACTAGTCAGGATCTGCAGAGAAGAATGTGAGAAACTCCCCAAATACAGGTGTGCCAAACTTGTAGGGTCATGCCCAAGAAGACTCAAGGCTGTAATCACTGGCAAAGGTGCTTCAACAAAGTTCTGAGTAAAGGGTCTGAATACTTATGTAAATGTCATATTTAAGTTTGACATTTTTTATACATTTGCAAAAGAATGTGAAAAACCTGTTTTTGCTTTATCATTATGGGGTATTGTGTGTAGATTGATGAGGGAGGAAAAAAACTATTTAATCTATTTCAGAATAAGGCTGTAACGTAATAAAATGTGGATAAAGTCAAGGGGTCTGATACTTTCCGAATGCACTGTAAATAAAGCACAGCTCAAGAATGTGCATGCATTTGACATATGTACAGTATTTGACCCAGATCTGAAAAACACCCCTTCTCCCCCTCCCCCTTACAGCTAATCACGACCTTAAGTTTCCGGCTTATATTTCTGCCGTCTAGATGGATACACTGCTAGACAGTATGTCCTGTAGTTGTGTAGGCTCTCGCTCTCTCAATGCCCTCACCCTGCAGATGTGATGGCAGCTCATTATTATAAACTCTGTGTGAATATATCGGAATAATTGGGCCAGAAGGTTAGCAGTTACTTGTGCATTCATTGGTGGGGCCCTGGATAGATGTCTGCAGTCCATACTCATCAATTGGGCATCAGGTCCTCCTCCGCAAAGCTAAATCCATTAGGCTGATCTGGAGAAATGGCCTTGAGGACAATTTCACACTGTCCACTGGGGGTTTTCATTATGCTAAGCTAGTAGCTACATCTGCTGTTGCATTGGTAACACAAATACTCTCTTCTTCTTTTTGGTGCTTATTGTCAGAAGAGAATACAGGTTGGTTCAGTTGTCTCATTACAAAGTATTGTCAAGCATAATGTGAATAGTTCAGAGATGCTTAGAGATGTTTACAAGACAGTGATTTACGAAATTTTGCTTGGTCTCATCTCAAGCGTATTTCTCCATGATTACGTATCCGACAATAGAATTAGGGAACCATTGTTTTTCCTCCCAAAGGTGCATAAGGAAGAGAGGGATGATTGAAAAAAATTGTACTCAGTAGAAGAGGCAGAAAATAAGAAAATAACTTCCACTGTTCGGTGTGGTACCTTTTAATTCAGAATGACAGAAACAAACCTAGGTTTCAGAAATGCTCATTGCAAATTACAACCCACAAGCCTTTTGACTCCCGAGTGGCGGAGCGGTCTAAGGCACTACAGTCATTGTCCGGGTTTGGCTGGTGTATACTGTCATTGTAAATAAGAACTTGTTCTTAACTGACTTGCCTAGTTAAATAAAGATTCAATTAAAAAATATATTATAATAATTTCAAATGTGCTAAAATATCCAGGTGGCAGTTCAGTCCGTTACCAGCTGAGAGCAGGCATCCAATAGCAGCATAGAAACGCATAAATATAAAAGTTGAGTCACTCACATCATGTAAGTGTTTGCTTCAAATCAAGTCATATCAAATGTGACAGTGCTGTATGCATGGCTGCACTGGCAAGTGGTTTATTAGACCTTGTTTCTCAAACAGCCTATCCTGCTGACAACTGATGTAAGTATTTGTGAGAATCTATTGAACACAAGCGGAGTTCAGTCATGAGTAAAATATTCTGACTGTGGTAATTATGAAGGAATAGAGGGCACTAACTATTATTCTAAGGATGAGGTTCACAGTGAAGAATATTAACAAAGTAACTGTTTAACATTAGCAGAAGGAATAAATAAAACATCAATATTGCTATGTATGTGAGTGAGTGAGCAATGCAAATGTCAAAGTTGGCAGCACCTTTCTTTAGTAAGTACATCTGTACAGTATGTGTGTTTTAATCTATTGTGAGTGGTCTTGAAATGAACATTACTCCCACTCACTCACTCTCAGTCAATGTAAATAATGTCACAGATGAAACTGTCATATTTCAGTACCAAATCTGTGTCAGATCTGTTTCCTGTGTCTATGAGAAAGACACATTTTCAGAGCAATATATTAGGTATCTACAAACTTTTGTTGCTGTTTTTACAACAAACAAAAAACACACATAAACAACAACAATAAACGACTTAACATTTACATACATTTCCACAAACATTAATTACATCACTCACTCAGACCCACATGTTCCCACCGTATCCACACCCAATGTTGTTTCTAAAACTTGTAAGACTCTACCACATATGACTTCAAATTGTGTTATGATGTCTATTTAAATAATAAAGCATTTGATTCTTCTATTCTCTTAATGTTGGAGCATCATTTGACTTCCAGTATTTAAGTAATAGATATACAGTGCCTTCAGAAAGTATTCATACCCATTGACTTTGTCCACATTTTGCTGTGTTACAGCCTACATTTAAAATTGATTCAAATGTAGATGTTGTGTCACTGGCCTACACACAATACCCCATAATGTCAGGGTGGAATTATGTTTAAAAATAATAATAAATAAAAGCTGAAATGTCTCTGGGGCAATAAGTATTCAACCCCGTTGTTCTGGCAAGTTTAAATAAGTTCAAGAGAAATAATGTGCTTAACAAGTCACATAATAAGTTGCATGGCCTCACTCTGTGTGTGATACTACCTCAACTCTGTACCCCACACATACTATTATCTGTAAGGTCCCTCAGTCGAGCAGTGAATTCCAAACAAAAATGTGGAATCAAGTCAAGCGGTATGAATACTTTCTAAGGGCACTATAAGCGATGAAAATAATATTGTTCAACCCATTGGGTATCTCACCACACCCCCATATGCCATGTCTTAAAATACATAGATCAATTCAAAGTGAACTTACATTATAAAACTTATGACAGCTAGCTTTCTAACTCTGACCATAACTTTTGGACTTTATAGCACTCCCAGAAGGCATAAATAATTGAGTCATTGTTAGTTTTACACTTAAGACATGACTCTGCCGTTGTGCTGTTGTAACGATTGTCTGTGGTGGTAGAAGGATCGGACCAAAGCGCAGCGTGGTAAGTGTTCATGATGACGTTTAATTCAAACTCAGAACACTAAACAAAACAATAAACGATGAACAAACGAAACAGTACCGTGTGGCGACAAACACTGACACGGAAGACAAACACCCACAAACCAAAAGACAAAACAGGCTACCTAAATATGGTTCCCAATCAGAGACAATGACAAACACCTGCCTCTGATTGAGAACCATATCAGGCCAAAAGACAAACCCAACATAGAAACACAAAACATAGATAACCCACCCAACTCACGCCCTGACCACACTAAAACAAAGAAAATACAACAGAACTATGGTCAGAACGTGACAGTACCCCCCCCCAAGGTACGGACTCCGGCCGCAAAACCTGAACCTATAGGGGAGGGTCTGGGTGGGCATCTGTCCGTGGTGGCGGCTCTGGTGCTGGACGTGGACCCCACTCCACCATTGTCTTTGTCTTTTCGCTTTCTTAGCGTCCTTTGAGCGGCGACCCTCGCCGCCGACCTTGGCCTGGGAACCCTAATAAAAGGCCCCACTGGACTGAGGAGCGCCTCTGGACTGAGGGGCGCCTCTGGACTGAGGGGCGCCTCTGGACTGAGGAAACTCCTTCGGACTGAGGGGCAGCTCCGGATTGAGGGGCAGCTCAGGACTGAGGGGTAGCGCAGGACTGAGGGGTAGCTCATGACTGAGGGGTAGCTCACGACTGAGAGGTAGTTCATGACTGAGGGGTAGCTCATGACAGGTAGCTCATGACAGGTAGCTCATGACTGAGAGGTAGCTCATGACTGAGAGGTAGCTCAGGACTGAGGGGTAGCTCAGGACTGAAGGGCAGCTCCGGACTGAGGGGCAGCTCCGGACTGAGGGCAACTCCGGACTGAAGGACAGCTCCGGACTGAGGGGCAGCTCCGGACTGAGGGGTAGCTCAGGACTGAGGGGCAGCTCCGGACTGAAGGGCAGCTCTGGCAGCTCCTGACTGGCGGGCGGCTCTGGCGGCTCCTGACTGGCGGGCGGCTCTGGCAGCTCCTGACTGGCGGACGGCTCTGGCGGCTCCTGACTGACGGACGGCTCTAACGGCTCAGGACAGACGGGCGGCTCTGACGGCTCAGGAAAGACGGGCGGCTCAGACGGCGCTGGACAGACGGGCAGCTCAGGCGGCGCTGGACAGACGGGCAGCTCAGGCGGCGCTGGACAGACGGGCAGCTCAGGCGGCGCTGGACAGACGGGCAGCTCAGGCGGCGCTGGACAGATGGGCAGCTCAGGCGGCGCTGGACAGACGGGCAGCTCTGGCCTGCTGAGGCGCACAGTAGGCCTGGTGCGTGGTGCCGGAACAGGTGGTACCGGGCAGGGAACACGCACCTCAGGGCGAGTGCGGGGAGCAGGAACAGGGCATACTGGACCCGGGAGACGCACAGTAGGCTTGGTGCGTGGTGCCGGAACTGGTGGTACCGGACTGGGGACACGCACCACAGGGCGAGTGCGGGGAGGAGGAACAGGGCGTACTGGACTCTGGAGACGCACAGGAAGCCTGGTGCGTGGTGTTGGCACTGGTGGTACTGGATAGACCGGACCGTGAAGGCCCACTGGAGCTCTTGAGCACCGAGCCTGCCCAACCTTACCTGGTTGAATGCTCCCCGTAGCTAGGCCAGTGCGGCGAGGTGGAATAGCCCGCACTGGGCTGTGCTGGCGAACCGGGGACACCATGCGTAAGGCTGGTGCCATGTACACCGGCCCGAGGAGACGCACTGGAGACCAGATGCGCTGAGCCGGCTTCATGGCACCTGGCTTGATGCCCACTCTAGCACGGCCGATACGAGGAGCAGGAATGTACCGCACTGGGCTATGCACACGCACCGGGGACACCGTGCGCTCCACCGAATAACACGGTGCCTGCCCGGTACGACGCTCTCCACGGTAAGCACGGGGAGTTGGCTCAGGTCTCCTACCTGGCTTAACACCACTCCCCGTGTGCCACCCCCCAAAGATTTTTTGGGGCTGCCTCTCGGGCTTCCAGCCGCTCTGCCATGCTAGCTCCTCATAATGCCGCCTCTCTGCTTTTGCTGCCTCCAGCTCTGCTTTGGGGCGGCGATATTCCCCTGGCTCTGCCCAGGGTCCTTTGCCGTCCAACTCGTCCTCCCATGTCCATTCCTCCTTCTTGCGCTGCTCCTGTTGCCGCTGCCTGTTACCACGCTGCTTGGTCCTGTTTTGGTGGGTGTTTCTGTAACGATCGTCTGTGCCGTCAGAGCCGCCCGTCTTTTCTTATTTCTTATGACCACGTCATTTACGGTTTTGTTGCCTTTAGCTTTCCATGTGAAACAATTTATTGGTGAATTCTGAAATGCTATCCAAGGATTGTTCCATAGGGGTGTGTTTTTAGGAAGTAATATTTGTTCTGGTAGAATCCGTTTCATTTTCTAGTGTTTTGAAATATGATGATGTTAATGTTCTTAGTTCCATCCATTGAAAACAAACATGTGAAAAAAGATTATGAGGATGAACATACCTATCTTCAATATGTACTCCTTGTTCCTCTTTAGTGCATTTAAAAATATGTCGCAAGTAAAAGCCTTTGGTTAAAACCACCCTCAGATTTTGGGCCATGTAAAACCTTCCTATTTATTCAGTGACTTTTTTGCCAATATGAAGTCTGTTATAGCCGAGTATACTGTATGTTTTTAAAGAATGTCTTCGGTGGGGTAATTGGTATTACCTGTTACGTTTGTGTCCTGTCTAATTATTTCTGCAAGTGGTTCAATTGCCAGTGCAAACAGGAGGGGGAGAGAGGACATCCCTGTCTTGTACCCCTAAATAAAGCAATTTCATCAGATAATGTAATGTTGTGTGTTTTTTTGCTTCAGGATATTTATGTAATATTTTTATGAAATGTATTATTTCAGCTGGAAAGTTGAATGCTTCCAAAGTTTTTTTGTATTGTATTATACTAAAACATGTTATTGTATTTGTTTGTAAGTATCTATTTTTAACAAACCATGTTTGATAAATATGTATCAAGTCTGGTAATACTTTTGCCATTCCGTTGCTAATGAGTTTTGTTAATATTTTAATGTCGCAATTTATTAAACTTATCGGTCTGAAATCTGCAGGGGACTCTCCAGATTTGCCTTGTTTGAATATAATGGAAAAAACTGTTTGATACATTGAACTCGGAAGCACTGAATTGAGTGACGTATTTTGTCATTTGAGTAAATAGGGGTGCTACTTAGTCCCTGAATTTTTTCTATTTTATTCTACGGGAAAGCCGTCCATCCCTGGTGCTTTTCTCCTCGCTATATTGTTTTATCAGTGTCTAATATTTATTTTGGGGTGATTTCCATTTTTTGTGATTATTTTTTATCTGCTGATAGTTGCTTCAGAAGAAGGCTTTTGGATCAGTCCAACTGTTATTTAATTCTGGTTTATATAGATTTTCATAGAAGCTTTTAAAATTGTTATTAATAGCGTTGTTGTTTCTAATTAAAGCACTTGTATCCTTATCTTTAAAAATTATAACTGGTTTGGCGAGTATTCATTTGATTAGGGCTGCGAGGTGTTTACCAGATTTATTTGCCATTAAGTAGTATGCTTTAATTGAGTTTAACCTGTAGTTGTTAGCTCTTTTCAAAAGTAAAATATCATATTCCTGTACAATCTAGTATTTATAACCATCAAACCAAACACTGAAAGGTCTGTCAGATAGAGCTGGTGATTGCTGAACAGCGGACCAATCATTTACACTTCCAACAATGGTCCAGTATATTTGAAGAGGCAGAATATGCATGGCGCCTAAGGGGCAAGTAGCTCTCATGCCATCCTCAATTTTGCTCTTGCCTTGCACACACACACACACGATAGAACTACACCTCCCAAATACACATTCATCCACATTCATGATAGAACTGCACCTCCGAAAAACACATTCATACACATTCATGATAGAACAGCACCTCCCAAATACACATTCAGCCACATTCATGATAGAACTTCACCTCCCAAATACACATTCATCCACATTCATGATATAACTGCACCCCCCAAATACACATTCATCCACATTCATGGGCAGTAGTGGTTAGGCTTACTGTGACCGTGCTTGACGTCCAACACAAACCCACATACTCTAACCACTCACCTGACCTCTGAACAACCCAGATGTACTGTAGTTACCCTCCTCTCCTCTGGGCTCCAGCTCACATGAGAAACACATGGCATTTACACTCAGGCAAGACTCTACACTTAGGCATTGATTTCTTACCAGTCGTTGGACACAATATCACCACCTCAGTAATACCTTTTCACTTTTGATTTGTCCACTAGAGATTTAGTATGACTTTGCAGCTAGCTGACTGTAGATAGCTGACTGTTGGTTGCCAGAAAGAGGGAAACTGGTCCTGCTAAGGCTATTCCACTGGTAATTAATAGGGGGAAAGAACACATTAAGAGCCATCAGTAATGCAAATTATGTTTACTCAAGAGCCATGAACAACTGGCTTTTATTTCTCTCCAGAGAGGTGATTTCTAGACCCTTCGTTATAAAGATGGCCGTATTAGTCAGCCATGGCTATGTTTGTGTGTGTGTGTGTTCCCTCAATGCCAGTACACAACATCACTTACCATTATTGAAACAGGGTCATTAAAATGGAAGCCAAGTCACAGTTAGCAGTTACATGCTAGCATACAGCTCATTGTACCGACGCAAGTTGGCTGAGGCTAACCGCAGTGTAAGTTGGATGAAAGGGGTGGTTTGTGGGGTTATGTTGCATTTGGTAGGAGAGCCGTGTCAGATGCCATTGTGTGATTGATTATCCGCTACCAACTAATGAGATAAAAAGATAGCCAATCGATTCTGTCAGCGAGAAAACATGCCGGAGGGAAAGCAGTGGTGTGCTTTAGGTGTATTGACATGCTCATATTCCAAGGCCAATAAACAAGCTGTGCTTTGTTGGCTAAGTGCAGTGTCCTGCTCTATCACGTTGTTGCTACACGCACCACTGCAGTCAGGGTCACTAGTGACTCAAATATAACACAAGTGATGGGAACTGACATATTAGGCACTGACTGTTGATTAGTTGACTAACTGCAGCTAATAGAACACTGCTGATTTGACAGCGGCAGTGTGAATACTTCGCTGCTAAAGTCTCACTGTGTAGATGCTGTAGAAGGAGGAGTGCCTTGCCTCTGCTGATGGGTTCAGAAAAGAGACATAGAGATCATTTCTGCACCTTCCACTGTGGTGCGTTGAGTGACAAACCAAATTAGAGCCGCCGTGGTTATCCACGGCCTAGTGGTTAATGAGAGTCAGACTGATGCGCCTGTGCTCTGCTTAACCAATTAGTGCTTCCATGGTTCAGCGGGATGGCTTCAAGAGGATAAGCAGGCCTGGACGCCAGCCTGTCTAAGCTTCTGACTCACTCTAGTGTTATCGTATGCAGAGAGAACAAGAGCTGAACAGAGGAGACTGAGGTCTCTCCCACTTTCTCTGCCTTACTTACCCCAAAGCAGTGGATATGATAAAGACAATTCACTAGTGCTGGTTGAGAACTGAACTTCAGCCTTCTTCTCCTGCTAGATATGTTTTAAAAGCTCAGTGATAAAAACATCCAGCTCCTCAGATTTAAGCAACCGAACCTAAAATTCTTGTATGGCTTATTTGGCATTTGCCAAAATTGGGGCCACCATAATCAATGATAAGGATTTTTGGACATTTTAGATAAGACAGATGGAAGCAAATAGCACCGAGACTGGGAGACATTTGGAAGGACATTCAAAGAGCCATCGTTTAATTGATTGCTTCATGATTGTGTCACTCAGACCTTTTATGTGCACCTAAGGACACAGAGGGTGAGTCATCAGTCATGAAGGAGAGAGAGAGAGAGAGAGAGAGAGAGAGAGAGAGAGAGAGAGAGAGAGAGAGAGAGAGAGAGAGAGAGAGAGAGAGAGAGAGAGAGAGAGAGAGAGAGAGAGAGAGAGAGAGAGACTTTGACTTTTTGTCTTTCTTTATTGAAACATTCTCATTTCATTTAACACTCACCCCCCCCTAAAAATTAAAAAACAAAAATATATCCTGTACTGCATACATGTACCATACTCACCTTTCCATCTACCACATGATACAAACCAACATCACCATACACAAAAACAATACCCTCTCCTACAACCGTATATCCAAAACATCTTCCCCAGCAATACAGACAGCCCCCCCAACACACCATATCTCCTCAAACATCTCCACACATTTGATCAGTTTATAGAACTCAAACTCAACCCTAAGGCGCGCAGAGACCATCCCATTAAACAATAGTAAAGGGTCTGTTATCCCCCCACCTTTGACCCTGTTTCTCCTTGTTAGCCAAATAGCTAATTTTGCCTGAGCAAACAGAAAATTCAACAAAACACATTTTTCTTTCTCCTTACTCGAATACCTGTATTCCATTATAAACATCCCAACAGCAAAAACCACCCCCAACCTCTCACACAGACATTCCAACAGAGACATTAATGGCATTAACCTGGTGCACACAGAAAACACATGAATCACAGTTTCATTCATTTGACAGAAAGGACACCCCTGCCCAATTCCCGGATCAACACGTGCCAACCAGCTGTTAGTGGCCAGGGCTCCATGAAGAACCCTCCACTGGAGGTCCCCTGACCTCTTTGGTACTGGGGGTTTGTAGAGCGCCCTCCATCTAAAGCCCACCATACTCTCCGCCCCACATACCCCCTGCCACTGATGTGCCTTCACTCCTGTTAGACTTCTAATGTTCCTAACCTTAACGCAGAGGTTGTAGAGAGCTTTACCTCCCACCCCCTCAAATTCCCCCAGGCTCGGAGTGTTAAAATCTAACAAGTCCTCCAGACCCCCTTGCCAGTCTCCAGTCTCTGCCGTCACCTGCAGTGGCGGAAACATTGGTGGCCCCTCTCCCTTTGGCCTCTCAAACACCCCCCTTACCTGCTCAGACAGTGCCTCCTGTACCTCCTCCAGGAATCTCTCCAACAGTCTAAGAGACGTTATTCCTGTTTGTTGCGCCAAGACCTCCGGGGTTTTCCACCCCTCCTCTCCCAGCAGTCTCAGGTCACCTAGCCTTCGTAAACCCCCTGCCATCAGTTGCCTCTGCAGGGTGGCAGACTGAACCGATCTCAAAGGGATGGCTGGGTTGTGGAAAATAGGCTCCTCCCACACCCACTGCCCAGGCTCCACACCCCCCTCTCGTATGGGCCTTAGCAGCTGCCAGGCCCTCAGCACCGCAGAGTAAAACTCTGAGAGACCTGCTGTACTCAGCCTCTCCAGCTTCATGAGGAACAGCTGCCGGTCCAACCCTAATCCACCAGCTCTCCTCAGCAGTGCGCATGCTGGTTCCCTCCAGCCAACATCGGTATGATACAGCAGTCTCTGCACCGCCTTTAGCCGGAAAGCAGCCATCCTGCTCTCCAGTTCCACCAGGCCCTGTCCTCCTTCGTGGACGGTCATGTACAACACTGCTGCCTTCAGCCAGTGATGTCCCGACCAAAAGAAATCCACCAGCTTGCGTTGCAGGTCTGCAAGCAGACCGGCGGGGGGGTTGAGGACAGCCAGTTTATGCCACAAGGAAGATGCCACCAGGTTGTTAATTATCAGCACCCTCCCTCTATATGACACTTGGGATAGGAGCCACCTCCACCTGGCCAGTCTTGACACCACTGCCTGTGACAGCCCCTCCCAGTTCTTCCTGACCCACCTCTCCGAGCCCAGGTACACCCCCAACACTTTAAGCCCTTCACAACCCCACTGCAAACCCCCTGGAAGCAGAGGAGGAGCCCTATCCCCCCATGCCCCACATAACAGAGCTTTGCTCTTTCCCCAGTTTACCTTAGCTGATGAAGCTCCCTCGTACACCTTCAGACTGGTCTCTAGTTCCTGCATATCTTGCCCATCCCTGACCATCACAGAAACATCATCTGCGTATGCTGAGACTGCTATTCCTGTCACCACACCCATGCCTGTCCAGCACACTCCCTGCATTCTCCTGCGTAGCAGTCCTAAAAAAGGCTCAATGGCTAGTGTGTATAGCTGCCCAGATAGAGGGCATCCTTGTCTAATGCCCCGTCTCACCCAGACTGGCCTACTGAGCCCCCCTCCCACCTTAACCATACATGACACCCCAGCATACAACAGCTTCACACAGGTCACAAAACTCTTCCCAAACCCAAACACAGACATCACATTAAACATATACTCATGATCCACTCTATCAAAAGCCTTCTCTTGATCTAAAGAGACCAGTCCAAAGTTCACATTAGAACCTCTCGACAAGTCCAACATGTCCCTAATCAAGAACAAGTTGTCCGTGATTGAGCGTCCCGGTACACAATATGTCTGGTCCTTGTGTATTATAGAGTCCAGATGGGACTTCAGTCTGTTAGAGAGGACCTTGGCAAAAATCTTGTAGTCCGCACAGAGTAATGCCACAGGCCTCCAGTTCTTAAGTTCACACAAGTCCCCTTTTTTGGGCAGGAGAGTCAGAGTCGGCAACTCTCCTACCCCGATGCATTCACGCAAGACGCAAAAGAAGTCCTGTCCAATTATTCCCCAGAATTTTTTGTAAAACTCCACTGGGAGTCCATCGACCCCCGGTGCACGACCGGGGGACATCTGGGTTACGGCCTCTGCCAGTTCATGTGACAACAGAGGAATGTCCATTTCATCCCTCTGTGCCCGAGAGAGCTTAGGGAGTCCTGCGAACAAGACCTGAGCACACATAGGATCACACATTTCTGCCCTATACAATTCAGTATAAAACTCCACAGTCCGCTCCCGCATCTCCCCCACCACAGAGGTCACCCGCCCATCAGACAGCCGTAGACAATGCATACCCTTGGCTTCACTGCTCTGTCTTTCCAAACCAAAGAAGAAGGAGCTGGGAGCATCCATCTCCTTGAGCATGGAGAACCTAGCTCTTACAAGTGCTCCCTTTGCTTTAACCTGGAAAAAACTGCCCAGGTCCCTACGTAATTCGGCTAAATTAGCCTGGAGGCCTACATTGCCTTGCCCCACCATCTCTACCTCCATCTCACTAATACACCGCTCTAGTTCCCCCAATACTCTCCTAGCCTCTGATGATGAGAGAGCTGTGTACTGTTGACAGAAAAGCAGAATCTGCACTTTCCCCACATCCCACCATTGACTCAAAGACTCATACTCCTCTCTTCGCTGCCCCCACCTTTCCCAAAAGGTCTGGAAAACTGAGCAAAAAGTGGCATCTTGTAAGAGCTTTACATTGAACTTCCAATAAGATGCCTGCCGGGGCCCTGGTGAAATAGACAGCCGAGCCATGGTTATGTGATGGTCCGAAAACCCCACTGGGAGAATGGTAGCGCCCAGCAGCCTATTGCTCTGATTCCTAGATATGTAAAAACGATCAAGTCGGGCTGCACTCACCCTAGCCCCAAAAACCTTCACCCATGTATACTGTCTTGTGTTTGGATGTTTAGTTCTCCAAACATCCACTAGGTCAAACTGATTAATGATGTCCCCTAACACTCCCACTGACACTGAATGAGGCTCTTCCCCATTTCTGTCTTTTGTAAAATCCATTGTACAGTTCCAGTCACCTCCGATCACCAGCGTCTCCTCAGGCGCTACTTGTGAGAGTTCCTGTCTAAGACTCCCAAATAGAACCCCTCTTTCTCTCCCTGTGTTAGGCGCATACACATTTATAAAAACAAAACCCATGCTGTTAATTTCTGCTTTAACAACAAGCAACCTACCCTTACACACTTCCTTTGAGGAGCAAATTTTTACAGACAGACCCGGTGCAAAAAGGACTGCCACCCCTGCACTAAGATTTGTCCCATGGCTCAACACACTTGCCCCTTTCCACCAGAGCCCCCAATCAACTTCATTCACCACATCACTATGCGTCTCCTGCAGAAATAACACATGTACTTTTTTTTGTTTTACATATTCACCCAACACACTCCTCTTTCCCGCATCTCTGGCGCCATTTATATTAAGCGAGCCTACCCGAAGAGTCTCCATAAGAAGTGGGAGAAAAGCCAGCAGAGAAATAGACCAATAGCAAAGCTCAAAAAGCCCCAGTGTCAGAAAGAAATTAAACATTTAAACAGTGTCTGAAGGTAAACCTTTACGCACTGTTGTGACCCACTTCCTCAACCTAAACCGTTTCTTGGGTGAGAGGACACCATGCCCCTCATTTCTCATAGCATGTTGTACTGATCTTACAAACTTTCTAGGATCAGGAAAAAAAGCCTCAAGATTAACTTTTTTCCCCTTAGTCTCATTTAGGAACCTTGTCAGTTCTCTCAACGTGTACTTAGACCCCTCTGGTTGACTGGCTGTCAGCTCCGGGCCAATTGAAGAGGAGTCTGAAAAAAATAACTCCTCATCCTCTTCCTCAGACTCACTTTCCTCCTCTTCTCTATCTCCCACCCTGACCACCTGCTCTTTCTCTCTGGTTAGGGCCTCACCCACAGCAACAGGCAACATTTCCATGGTGCCTTTGTCCACACCCTTTTTCCTTTTCCGCTTGACACCCTCCTCCTCCCCCCCTAATCTCTTACACTTCCCCACTATACTCTCCTCATCCACTAGAATAACCTGACTAGACCCAGTATCATCTACGCCACCCTCCATAGCATGACTAGGGCCAGCCTCAGCTACCCCACCCTCCATAGCATGACTAGGGCCAGCCTCAGCTACCCCACCATCCATAGCCTGACTAGACTCAGCCTCTGCTATACCACCATCCATATCCTGCCTAGACCCAGCACCCTCCATAGCATAACTAGGCCCAGCCTCAGCTACCCCACCATCTCTAGCCTGACTAGACCCGGCCTCTGCTTCCCCACCATCTCTAGCCTGACTAGACCCATCCTCCACTACCCCACCATCTCTAGCCTGACTAAACTCAGCTACAGCTACCCCACCATCTCTAGCCTGACTAGGCCCAGCCTCATCTACCCCACCATCTCTAACCTGACTAGGTCCAGCCTCTGCTGTCTGCATCTCCTTACCCCCTGCACTTTGATCTCGATTTCCCCCACTGGCGCTTGTACCCTCACCTTTTCTACGGCCTTTGTGTGGGCACGCAAAACTCTTGTGCCCCAAATCCCCACATTCAAAACACCGTAGACTATCTGTGCTGGCAAAACCTGCATAGAGCCCCTCCCCATGTCTCACTTTAAAGTGCACATTTAGCTGTTGCTCGTTGTTGTTCAGAAACATAAACACTTGCCTCCGGAACGAAACAACGTGTTTAACGGCATCTGCCTGAAACCCTGCTGACAGTACACGGAAACCGCTAGCAAACTTACCAAAACGACTCAGCTCTTTCCTAATTTGATCATCCGTATAAAACGGAGGCAAATTTGCCACTACAACTCTTGTTGAAGGGGTAGAGAGAGGTGAAATTGACACCAACACATCCCTTACAAATATTCCGCTAGCAATTAGCCTACCAACCAAATTAGCCCTTTTCATGAACACAACCACAGCTTTGTTCATTCTAGAAGCAGAATGTATAAACTCAGCTCCTACCTGTTCACCGACCGCGAGTAGAACCTCCTCCACCTTAACTCCGTTCTCAGGAACACACCTGAATCCATGCTGTATAGACAGCGTCTCCTCCGCGCTAGGCTGAGAAGCCATCGCGCACACCACAACTTCAAAAACCCAGGAACGTTTCTCTGTCCTCTTCCACCCTAACTTTGAAAAAAAACTTTGGATACCGCTAAAACAAATATTGCATTAACCCTCCACCATAGAAAATAACATGTAAAGAAAGGAATCAAGAAAGTTAGTTAGGATAGAGCTTTCCACACCAAACACTCAAACTCCAAAAACACCCAGCATGCACTGCGAGAGAGAGAGAGAGAGAGAGAGAGAGAGAGAGAGAGAGAGAGAGAGAGAGAGAGAGAGAGAGAGAGAGAGAGAGAGAGAGAGAGAGAGAGAGAGAGAGAGAGAGAGAGAGAGAGAGAGAGAGAGAGAGAGATTGGGGAAATAGCTTGGCTGTAAATGACACACTAGCTCCTGGATTAATATGGTATGTGCAGATATTCTTCTCCAAAGTCCAGTAACATATTTTATTTGTCTCCAATCGCATCAAATGTATGTGTTCCAACGTTAGATCATCAAATTGAGGATGTTGTCATTTATCCACATAATGAACAATTCACAGGAAGAGGCCTGTTTCTGTTTCCAGCCTACTTCCTGCATCATCCTGAGGCTCAACTTTTTACACGGACTATTTCAGCCTGTGTGTTTCGACTGTCACAACTAGGTCTCTTGCGATAACCGTATTACCGCCACACCGGCGGTCACGAGTCATGAAGGCAGTAAAATTCCATATTACCATTTAGTCACGGTAAATAGGCTTCTCCAAGCTCTGATGCTGGTCATTAGTAACCTACCAAACTTGCTAACTGCCTGGTACTTAGCACTCTATTGTCCCTCATCACTCTGACATCAAATGCAAATATTTTTGAAAATGTAATCAAATACTTCATGAGAGACCATGAGCGGGAGAAAACAGAGTGATGGCCGCTAATAAAAAGACGAGGATCCCATCAGCTTTCTATAGGCTAGGCCTAGTATATTTATTTCTCAACTTTCCTAATATTAAGCACATGGCTTATATTTAGAACAGGAGTATAGCCTACCTGGCTGGCATGAAAATAAACCATGGGGAAAGCATCCTCCATTCGCTATTTAAGTGCATAGATGACATGTATTGTTTCCTGCTCCCCTGTTTTCATGCAGGTGCATGATAATGGTCCATTCTAAATCAAAACAAGTTTCACACATATATTATTTAATATATGTAAAGACAAGATTAAATCAAGAATAGTCTGATGGGTGACAATATTAGCCTATCTCTTGTGAATTATATATTATCACTTGTGAATGATGCCCAGCATAAGAAACAATCTCATGTAGCCTAGCCCAAAGGCCTATATGTTTTAATAAGGTTTGTATCACAACTTAAGTGGCCAAATAATTTCTTAAAATTAAGCACATTAATCCGCTTTACAAGGGGTGTAGAGGTTAACTGGCATTAGCAGCGAGTGAGTTTCATGTTTGGGGAAGATAATTGTCACCATAAAAATGCACCTTTATAATAAAAGCATTAGATGCATAATTGCATTTGCGGTCACTTTTGATAATGGTGTTTTCCGTTAATGGAACATTCGGGCTTATAGCTTATTAACCATGTGCGCTTTGCTGCGCTTATAATGTGAAGAAATAGCCTAATAGTTTATCAACATTTTAAGCTAAACGTTCTGATCTGTTGCATCAGCCACATTGCATAAAAAAGGTGTTTTGATGGTAGTGGTTGTATTAATTTGGGCTCTATCACATCCCACAACTGTCCCAGACTATGTTTTGAATATTTATTTCTCGCACAGAATAGAATAGGTTGACTTTTGTACTATGGGTGATAGTAGATTGACATAGGCTTGTGCTTTTGCTGTTCGTTAGGCATACTCATCTTGTTGGCTGACGAAAAGTAAATATGGACAGTTCTTCCAATATCTTCAATATTTACCTCGGAATTGGATAAGGACATGCACAGTTGCGTCCCCGTTGTGTCTGTCTTCACTTGTAACCTGTGAGAAAAACCCGATCGAGATGATGGAGCGCGCAGCACTCAGGGAGAAGGGCACAACGGCCACTAGCCACAAAAGATATGGATTTTTGTAGGGTGCATTATGTCCACATAAAGGGGATGCCGCCGTGAAATGATAGGCATTATCAAGTGCTTGTCAAATTATGAGATAATAATGAGATAATAATACCTGACAAAGGCTAACCTTTTATGCATCAATTAATTCCATGTGAAATGAGATGCTTTATGACCTGGTGTTTGCAGCTACACCTGACAGTATTACAACCAATCATTTCATTTCCTTACACTTTGGCCCAATCAAATTCAAATTGGCAACTGCTAATCCCTCGTAAATATGCAACAGACAGAACCTCATCCAATTGATTCCCATTGGAGTCTGGTTTTATGCACTGCGGCTGAAACTGGAGTCTCTAACTGGACTCAGAAGGATATCATACTGGAAAATCCCTAGCTCATGGAACAACCTCTAAAGCATTCACATGTTCTTAGTACTCATTACTGTGGAGATTGGCGAGGTTAAAAAAACAAAGGTGGTGATAGAAAGGTATTGGGTGCAAATGGAAAAGGAAAATAAATTGGTAGTGGATGAACATGGCCTGTTGCCCATCCACCAACCACAAGGATGTGTTCCAAAGGCTGGCTAATGTATTCATATTAAATACTAGCATGCTAGCAACCAGGGCTTTGTCAGATGGAACGGATGCTGTGCGCTATCTTGCTGATTACAGATGTGGAGGAAAACAAGCATTTCACTCCACACACAAAAGGGAGAGAAAGGGGAAGAAATCAATACAGTTCCAGCCAAGCCAGTATGGCAAATGAAGAGCATACAGGCTACAAAAATGGGTATGAATTTCTGAATGTGCAGCTCATGTTTTATTCCTAGGGTTTGAATATACTGTACTGCAGGAGGGTGATTGATGAGCTAAGGGGAGTGTAAGTGCATTTTCTGCACAGTATGGCTGCCATGCCGGTGTGTTTATTCAACAGTGGAGGGGGTGAGAAAAACTGCCCTTCATTGGGTTTACATTTGGTTGTGATGTAGCACCACTGAGTTGTTGACTTAATACAGAAATTATGTAATTTTTGGTAAAAGCATGTACTTTTAGTACACACTAAGTCATGAATCTGTCAGTTATACTGAGTGTATATAGTGCTTTCTTGGACAAATCATGTTGTATCAAATCTTCCTTGGCTCGCTAGTGGATGTCTTGGATGTTTTCATTGTTGATCCAAAACACAAGAATTCAAAGAAATCACTTTAACTATTTAACTCACGGTCTCCTTCAATTATAATTGTCTGCAAGCCTGGTGGTATCTCAAGTTGTTTGAGGCTGGCCAATGCTGCTACTGCTGCTGCATGGCTAGCAGCTATCTGGGGCCTTCTTAGGTGGAGACATAATAGAGAGAGAATGTAGACTGCTGTTTAAACTGTGACACTCGCTCTGAATGACAAACGGACTGCGTTGAACAAAGAGAAAAGGAACAACATTACAATATTTACAGCAGTGAGGGAGAGGGAGATGGAGCTTTTGTGAGTAGAACAAACTATGATACATTTCACACCATTCCTAATCTGTAAGGCATCCTGGCTGCATCTGGCTGGCTGTCTGGGAGGAGCGATGGTACGGGGGCAGTATGTGTATGTGGGGGCATACTACTGTTGCTTCACATGGGAGTGAGTCAGTCATGAGTGGCATTGCCTGTGAATGCAGACTGTGTGCAGATGAAGCATGACTAAGTCTGGGCAGAGAGAGCGGTCTGTGTTTTTGGGGCCGAGTAGAGTCTTGGCCGTGGCATTGCATTGCCGTCTGGCCATAGATCTCTTCATCCCGTTTCCAGGGTGACAGTCTCTGGGTTGTTGTGTTGTTGTGAGGGAGTAGCAGCACAGGAAAATAGGGTTGGGAAACAATATGTAAGAGGCAAGCTGTGGCTACCGGGATGTAAAATGTCTCTAAAACAGGAGGTTGATTTGAAACATTGTTCTACCATCCAATTATGACTATATAGTACATGACTACAGATATGTGTATCTACGTATGTCAGGAGATGAGACAGTGTGAAATTGAAGGTCCATCACAGTATACACTATCAGAAGATTGCTTACATTGTTTCAGCATGGGATGGGAAACATGCATCTCAATATGCAAATCTGTGGAGGACAATTGGTTAAGCAGCCAGATGTCATTCGTTCTGCATCTCCTAGACCACCACAATGCTTTACATGGCAGTAGGTGGTTGTGTCAGCTGGACAGCCGGTGATTCAGAAACAGCTATAGCTAAATCAGGAAAAGGGATGCAAACCAGGGCTTGGCTCAATTCGAATAGAATGCAGTCAATTCAGGAAGTGATTTAAATAAAAAAAATCAGAAATATTAAGACAATAAATAGCTTCTACTTATCAATTTATGGAGAAGTCATTGAAAATAACTTCCAATATTTCTATTATTGAATTGTAATTTTAGTTTACATCCTGAATTGACAGTTGAAAACTGTATTATTTCTACCAATCTGATACCGTACATTTGTCATTGTAAACATGTGATTTTTATTGTTAATCTTATAAATGCACAAAGTGCTCTAGATAAAACAAAACAGTGTGAGGCTTAGTCTCTCCGGCTTAACAGCGTCTATAAGTAATAGAACGTCAGTTTGGCATAGAAGAACTACGTCATTGCCTTCGTCACTACCTTATCCGATTGAATAAAATATAAAATAGTAACTAGGAAGATGGAGATCACAGAGGTTATTTTTAATGGGTGCATTTCGCAAGTGGCTAGTTTGTATCAACTACCTTCACTAAAACTACTGCAAAGGTTTTGCCTGCAATCTTTGGTCTCGAATTGCAAGGTATTGGCATGTTTGCCTCATGATTTGTTGGGAGAGTTGTCTGTCTGAAGAGGACCCACCGTATATATATATATTGTTTTACCTTATCAAAGTTTCCAAAAGAGTCCGTCAAGCAAAAACCAGACCCTAGTCACTTGGCTAGGGTCAGGTTTTCAAGACTATGTGAGGCTTAATGGCAGAAGCACGTGTCAGCTGTACCAATCGGCTTCCTTCAGTCTGGATGTTGTCGGTGTTGCTTATAGCCCAGGTTAAAACACTTCTGTAGATCAGTTCAATCTCCAACACGGCAGTCTGATTTAAGAGTTCAATTCCAGCCACTCTACTGTCTTGAGTGAAGTCTGAAACTTTAATAATTGTAGAGAATGAAATGACAAAAGAACAAGGGGCTTCATATTTTTTTCCCAAGACGAATTTCATGCACAATTCTTTTGAAATGTATACCTTTCAGAGAGTGGTTCCACTTTCATAGCTATAAAACTCAACCACTGCATGTGTGTATGAGTGTGTCACTCTCTCTCTTTGTAGTGCTGATTGAAAGTGCTATAGCCATCTGCTTGCTGTGAGGTAGTATTCGTAGACATGTCGTCTCTACGCAATTCCATCCTCCCTTTGAGATTGGTCACAGGTGTAAGAGAGGCGTTGCTGGGTGGTTGGGGGAAAGGTGTTAAAAGAAGTCAGGATAACCTTTTCTCACACACAAAGGGTCATGTCACCTTTACACAATTACCACTAACAGTCAAGCTTTCATGGCCTGCCTGCACACGGTCTCTCCTGTGGTCCATAAAACATGAGCTGAATCCCAGAGCGTGGGAATGAGCAGAGTAATAGCATCTCCATCCCACCACACGCTGTCTGGCTTCTGATGGTTTTATCACTCTCATGTTGTGGCAAGCAAACATTATCCGCACTTACAGTATAAGCAGATTTGAGACCTAGCAGGATGGACATGAGTGTGTACTGTAACGTTGTAAATATCACCACCCACACAGGGACTTTGGGTGACTTTACTGCGTTCTGCTTCGTTGTCCGGGTTTAAAATGTGGTGTAATGAGAAATATTAGAGGTACTGCATCCTGCCAGAGTGAATGAGCTCAGGTTAAGCAGTTTAAACCCATTTAAATAAAGAGGAAATAGTTGTCTACCTGTAAAGTTGGACTTGCGCAAAGCTTGTGTTCTGCGCTGAAATAGTGTTATCCAACCCCAGCATTTGACAATTAGCATGCAATAAGCTTGGCATGAGAAGTACTCTCATTTGAAATATTCTCATGCGAGAAAGGAGACAACGTTACATTAACTGTTTTTTAAATGAAGTTGCTCTTGTACCTTTGTAAGAGAGTGCCACAAGGATGGTGTTATTAGCAAAGGCTATGAAATGGATATTCAAATTTCCAAGAAATAATACATTATAAAAAAATTGAGAAATAAACACTTGCAGTCAGTAAATATAGCCAACATTCATAATGCCAGTTTGTTTGGTACATTCATCCTGAAAAGGAGTCCCATGTTTAATTGCGTCATTGATCTTGTTAGGGAGGGGTTGTTTTTCTATTCAGAACAGATTACTCTTTAGAGTCTGTATACAGATGCATCAGGGTATTTCTTAGCCTTTACAAAGCCAACCAGCTTTCATCATTCATCAGCGTGGCTTAAATGGACGATGAGTCACACTGATGTCACTGATGACTCATTGCTTTAATTTGCCCATCCCAAGCTGATTGTTTATGTCACTCAGACTTTACAGGGTACTAAGCTGTCAAAATGTGTGTAGCCTCCTTATTTGAGGACCATGTATGTCATTCAGCCCTACAAGCGTGTTGTACATTAGTTGTTAATTATAAACTACAAGAAACATACAGTGACATGGCTGTGTGAGACATAAACAACAAAACCATAAACAGTGTAATTTCCCAGCCAACAGAAACTAAGACCAGACTGTTACTAGCCGGCTACCACTGTTACCACCTGGTGCTCTACCGTGCACCTTAGAGAGTGCTGCCCTGTGTACATAGAGTCACTTTAATAATGTTTAAATACTGTTTCACCCACTTTTAATATACAGTTGAAGTCGGAAGTTTACATACACTTAGGTTGGAGTCATTAAAACACGTGTTTCAACCACAAATTTCTCGTTAACAAACTATAGTTTTGTCAAGTCGGTTAGGACATCTACTTTGTGCATGACACAAGTAATTTTTCCAACAATTGTTTATAGACAGATTATTTCATTTATAATTCACTGTATCACATTTCCAGTGGGTCAGAAGATTACATACACTGAGTTGACTGTGCCTTTAAACAGATCGGAAAATTCCAGAAAATTATGTCATGGCTTTAGAAGCTTCTGGTTGACATAATTTGAGTCAATTGGAGGTGTACCTGTGGATGTATTTCAAGGTCTACCTTCAAACTCAGTGCTTATTTGCTTGACATCATGGGAAAATCAAAAGAAATCAGCCCAGAAAAATTGTAGACCTTCACAAGTCTGGTTCATCCTTGGGAGCAATTTCCAAATGCCTGAAGGTACCACGTTCATCTGTACAAACAATAGTACGCAATCATAAACACCATGGGACAAATCAGCCGTCATACCGCTCAGGAAGGAGACACATTCTGTCTCCTAGAGATGAACGTACTTTGGTGCGAAAAGTGCAAATCAATCCCAGAACAACAGCAGAGGACCTTGTGAAGACGCTGGAGGAAACAGGTACAAAAGTATCTATATCCATAGTAAAACGAGTCCTATATCGACATAACCTGAAAGGCCAGTCAGCAAGGAAGAAGCAACTGCTCCAAAACCCTCCATAAAAAAGCCAGACTATGGTTTGCAACTGCAAATGGGGACAAAGATCGTACTTTTTGGAGAAATGTCCTCTGGTCTGATGAAACAAAAATAGAACTGTTTGGCCATAATGACCATCGTTATGTTTGGAGGAAAAAGGGGGAGGCTTGCAAGCTGAAGAACACCTTCCCAACCGTGAAGCACGGGGGTGGCAGCATCATGTTGTGGGGGTGCTTTGCTGCAGGAGGGACTGGTGACCTTCACAAAATTATGTGGATATATTGAAGCAACATCTCAAGACATCAGTCAGAAAGTTAAAGCTTGGTCTCAAATGGGTCTTCCAAATGGACAATGACCCCAAGCACACTTGCAAAGTTGTGGCAAAATGGCTTAAGGACAACAAAGTCAAGGTTTTGGAGTGGCCATCACAAAGCCATGACCTCAATCCTAAAGAAAGGCTCAAACCTGTAGGCTTCCTTGTGCGAGCAAGGAAGCCTACAGACCGGACTCAGTTACACCAGCTCTGTCAGGAGGAATGGGCCAAAATTCACCAGACTTATTGTGGAAAGCTTGTGGAAGGCTACCCAAAACATTTGACCGAAGTTAAACAATTTAAAGGCAATGCTACCAAATGCTAATTGAGTGTATGTAAACTTCTGACCCACTGGGAATGTGATGAAAGAAAAAAAAGCTGTAATAAATCATTTTCTCTACTATTATTCTGATATTTAATTTTCTTAAAATAAAGTGGTGATTCTAACTGACGTAAGAAAGGGAATTTTTACTAGGATTAAATGTCAGGAATTGAACAAACTGAGTTTAAATGTATTTGGCTAAGGTGTATGTAAACTTCCAACTTCAACTGTAAACTCAGCAAAAAAAGCAACATCCCTTTTTCAGGACCCTGTCTTTCAAAGATAATTCGTAAAAATCCAAATAACTTTACAGATCTTCATTGTAAAGGGTTTAAACACTGTTTCCCATGCTTGTTCAATGAACCATAAACAATTAATGAACATGCACCTGTGGAACGGTCGTTAAGACACTAACAGCTTACAGACGGTAGGCAATTAAGGTCACAGTTATGAAAACTTAGGACACTAAAGAGGCCTTTCTACTGACTCTGAAAAACACCAAAAGAAGGATGCCCAGGGTTCCTGCTCATCTGTGTGAACGTGCCTTAGGCATGCTGCAAGGAGGCATGAGGACTGCAGATGTGGCAGGGCAATAAATTGCAATGTCCGTACTGTGAGATGCCTAAGACAGCATTATAGGGAGACAGTACAGACAACTGATCGTCCTCGCAGTGGCAGACCACGTGTAACAACACCTGTACAGGATCGGTACATCCGAATATCACACCTGCGGGACAGGTACAGGATGGCAACAACAACTGCCCGAGTTACACCAGGAACGCACAATCCCTCCATCAGTGCTCAGACTGTCTGCAATAGGTTGAGAGAGGCTGGACGGAGGCCTTGAAAGGCAGGTCCTCACCAGACATCACCGGCAACAACGTCGCCTATGGTCACAAACCCACAGTCGCTGGACCAGACAGGACTGGCAAAAAGTGCTCTTCACTGACGAGTCGCGGTTTTGTCTCACCAGGGGTGATGGTCGGATTCGCGTTTATCATTGAATGGAAAGAACGTTACACCGAGGCCTGTACTCTGGAGCGGGATCGTTTTGGAGGTGGAGGGTCCGTCATGGTCTGGGGCAGTGTCTCACAGCATCATCGGACTGAGCTTGTCGTCATTACAGGCAATCTCAACGCTATGCGTTACAGGGAAGAGATACTCCTCCCACACGTGGTACCCTTCCTGCAGGCTCATCTTGACATGACCCTCCAGCATGACAATGCCACCAGCCATACTGCTCGTTCTGTGCGTGATTTCCTGCAAGACAGGAATGTCAGTGTTCTGCCATGGCCAATGAAGAGCCCGGATCTCAATCCCATTGAGAACATCTGGGACCTGTTGGATCGGAGGGTGAGGGCTAGGGCCATCCCCCCCAGAAATGTCCAGGAACTTGCAGGTGCCTTGGTGGAAGAGTGGGGTAACATCTCACAGCAAGAACTGGGAAATATGGTGCAGTCCATGAGGAGGAGACGCACTGCAGTACCACATGTTTATGTCTCAGTTGTTGAATCTTGTTATGTTCATACAAATATTTACACATGTTAAGTTTGCTGAAAATAAACGCAGTTGACACTGAGAGGACATTCATGTACTTTTATATATACTTAATTCGACTCATCCTTTATAACTGCTGCTATACACACATTTTTTATTCATATACTGTCATTACTGTCTATACACACCATTATACAGGATATACACTGAGTGTACAAAACATTAGGAACACCTTCCAATAGTGAGATTCACCCCCTTTTGCCCTCAGAACAGCCTCAAGTTGTGTACAAAATGTCAGGTTTTGGCCAGGACTGTTCAGGTTTTGGTCACTAGATGTCCCCATTGCACCTTTTTTGTACCTTTTGTTTTTTCCTTGCTCTAATTATTGTTTGCACCTGTGTGTCGTTCCCTTGTTAGTATTTAAACCCTGTGTGTTCCTCAGTTCTTTGCTCAGTGTTTGTATGTTAGCACCCAGCCCCAGCCTTGTTGTGAACATATATTTCTCTTATTGGATTTTCCAGAGGTTCTCTGGTTTAGTGCTTGTGTATTTTTGAGTAGTCTTTTGAGGTTTGTTTTTCCCTGCTGTTTTTACCACTTTGTGGAGTTTCTTTGTATTTTGGAGGATATCCATTTTGTGCCTCTTGGCTTTATTTTTGGACGTGGTGGATTTATATTCTTTGCCTGAAGATCTTGTCCTTTTATTAAACCACCATCTCTAGTACTGCTGAGTCTGCCTCATCTTCTGGGTTCTGCCGACCTTTAGTGACTGTTTCTCTCACCGGGTCCTGACACAAAATGTTAGGAACACCTGCTCTTTCCATGACATAGACTGACCAGGTGAATCCAGTTGAAAGCTATGATCTCTTATTGATGTTAATTGTTAAATCCATTACAATCCGTGTCAATGAAGGGGAGGAAACAGGTTAAATAATGATTTTTAATACTTGAGACAATTGAGACATGGATTGTGTATGTATGCCATTCAGAGGTTGAAGGGGCAAGACAAAACATTTAAGTACCTTTGAAAGGGTTATGGTAGTAAGTGCCAGGCGCACCGGTTTGAGTGTGTCATGCTCAACAGTTTCCCATGTGTACAGTATCAAGAATGGTCCACCACCCAAAGGTATTGGATGCTTCTCAATCGACCACACCTGCCAATGTCACACTTCCTTATCTGCGGTAAAAGGTGACAGTGCTAGAGCGATGTTTGTCAGGTCATGAGAAGTCTCGAAAATCAGTATTCTCATAAAATCGTCTGTAGCGCCTACAAGCTATGGAAAGATGAGACTCCAAGCACGATGGTGTTCTCCGTTTTGCTCTACGACCCCCACAATCATATTGGGACTTGTCTGAAGTCTGTACAGCCATCGGTACAGTCTGTCTGTAGCGTCCGAAGAGTTTGGGCTGCTGTCACGTTGATATAAAGGGATTGGGAGACAGACGCAGGAATGCGTAATAGGGTTTTTTATTTACCCAAATTACAGCGTGCCATGTACAGGCATGGGACGAAGGCCAAACAAACTCTATACAAAACACAGGGTTGAGACCCAAACAAAAGAGCGAGGAGTATCTCAAATAAATACACAATCGCACAATGATTATCACAAGGGACGAGACCCGTAATCATCTGCACAATACACGTGGCACAAAAGCCAAAACAACATAGCACAGGTACTCACACGACCAACGGACATTGGAACAATAATCGACAGAACAATGGGGAACAAAGGGCACACTTATACAATTACTAATCAACTGGGAATAGGGAGCAGGTGTGCATAATGACAGCTCCGGAGGGATCCATGACAGTTCTCCCCCCGACGCACTGCACTAGCAGCGCAACGACACCGGCTTCGAGGGCGATCACAGGAATACAGTGCAGGTCGACCAGGACCCGATGCAGCTGCCGAAGTTGTGTCGTCGTCGGACGGGCTAGTTGCAGCTGCCGAAGTTGCGGCGGCATCGGATCGACCACTTGGAGTGTCGTCGGACAGACCGGTTGTGGCAGCATCGGATGGGCCAGTTGCAGCTGCTGAAGTTGCGTCGTCGGACGGACCCGTTGTGGCGACTTCGGACGGCCCAGTTGCAGCTGCCGAAGTTGCGGGGGCACCGGACGGACCAGTCGCAGTGTTGTCGGACGGGCCAGTCACGCTGTCTCCCAAAATGGTCGATTATTCTGTCTCACTGGTATAAAGGGATCGGGAGACAGGCACAGAAATGTGTAATAGCGGTTTTTATTTACCCAAATTACAGCGTGCCATGTACAGGCACGGGGACGAAGACCAAACAAACTCTATACAAAACACAGGGTTGAGACCCAAACAAAAGAGCGAGGAGTACCTTGAATAAATACACAATCGCACAATGATTATCACACGGGACAAGACCCATAATCATCTGCACAATACACGTGGCATGAAAGCCAAAACAACACAACACAGGTACTCACACGACCAATGGACATTGGAACAATAATCGACAGTACAATGGTGAACAAAGGGCACACATATAATTACTAATCAACTGGGAATAGGGACCAGGTTTGCGTAATGACAGTTCCGGAGGGATCCGTGACAGCTACACACTAATATGAACACTCTGTGGAAAGGTGAGACTCTCACGAACACGTACATGTTGGGTGTTTTGCTCTAGATCGCCCACAGATCTCACAAGACTCGTCTGAAGGTCCCCCAGTACCAGTTGAAAAAATGAATGGAAGTCTATATGGAGACTGTTTAGTGCCAACAAATAAGGTGTTAAATATATGTAAAATGTTTCCTGATTCCTTTCTTATATCATATCAAAAATCGAATCAAATGTTATTTGTCACATGCGCCGAATACAACAGGTGTCGACCTTACCATGAAATGCTTACTTACAACCCCTTAACCAACAATGCAAAATAAAAACGAAAAAAAGCAACACAATAAAATAACAATAAGATAGGGGGTACCAAGTCAATGTGCGGGGATACAGGTTACTCAAGGTAAATTGAGGTAATATGTACATGTAGGTAGGGGTGTAAAATAAAATAAAATAAAATACAATTTTATTGGTCACATACACATGGTTAGCAGATGTTATTTCTAGTGTAGCGAAATGCTTATGCTTCTAGATCCGACAGTGCAGCAGTATCTAACAGTATCTAGTATCTAACAATGCCACAACAAAACCTAATATCTAACAAATTCGACAACAAAACCTAATACACACAATCTAGTAAACAAATGGGATAATAATATATAACTATAAAATATATGGATGAGCAGTGACAGAGCGGCTAAGATGCAATAGATAGTAAAGAATAGATAGTGAAGGATACAGTATATACATATGAGATGAGTAATGTGAGATATGTAAACATTCTTAAAGTGGCATTATTAAAGTGACCAGTGTTCCATTTATTAAAGTGGCCAATGATATCAAGTCTGTTGGTAGGCAGCCGCCTCTCTGTGCTAGTGGTGGCTGTTTAACAATCTGATGGCCTTGAGATAGAAGCTGTTTTTCAATATCTCTGTCCCAGCTTTGATGCACCTGTACTGACCTCGCCTTCTGGATGGAAGCGGGGTGAATAGGCAGTGGCTCGGGTGGTTATTGTCCTTGATCTTTTTTGCCTTCCTGTGACATCGGGTGTTGTAGGTGTCCTGGAGGGCAGTTAGTTTGCCCCCGGTGATGCGTTGTGCAGAGCGCACCACCCTCTGGAGAGCCCTGCGGTTGTGGGCGATGCAGTTGCCGTACCAGCCGGTGATACAGCCCGACAGGATGCTCTCAATTGTGCACCTGTAAAAGTTAGTGAGGGTTTTCGGGGACAAGACACATTTTTTCAGCCTCCTGAGGTTGAAGAGGAGCTGCTGCGCCTTCTTCACCACACTGTCTGTGTGCGTGGACTATTTCAGTTTGTCGGTGATATGTACTGTACACCGAGGAACTTAAAACTTTCCACCTTCTCCACTGCTGTCCCATTGATGTGGATAGGGGGGTGCTCCCTTTGCTGTTTCCTGAAGTCCACGATCATCTCTTTTGTTTTGCTGACATTGAGTGAGAGGTTATTTTCCTGACACCACACTCCTAGGGCCCTCACCTCCTCCCTGTAGGCTGTCTAGTCATTGTTGGTAATCAAGCCTACCACTGTAGTGTCGTTTGCAAGCTTGATGATTGAGTTGGAGGCGTGCATGGCCACGCAGACTTGGGTGAACAGGGAGTACAGGAGGGGAATGAGAACGCACCCTTGTGGGGCCCCAGTGTTGAGGGTCAGAGGAGTGGAGATGTTGTTTCCTACCTTCACTACCTGGGGGCGGCCCATCAGGAAGTCCAGGACCCAGTTGCACAGGGCGGGGTGAAGACCCAGTGTCTCAAGCTTAATGATGAGTTTGGAGGGTACTATAGTGTTGAATGCTGAGCTGTAGTCAATGAACAGCATTCTTACATACAGTGGGGAGAACAAGTATTTGATACACTGACAATTTTGCAGGTTTTCCTACTTACAAAGCATGTAGAGGTCTGTAATTTTTATCATAGGTACACTTCAACTGTGAGAGAAGGAATCTAAAACAAAAATCCAGAAAATCACATTGTATGATTTTTAAGTAATTAATTTGCATTTTATTGCATGACATAAGTATTTGATACATCAGAAAAGCAGAACTGAATATTTGGTACAGAAACCTTAGTTTGCAATTACAGAGATCATATGTTTCCTGTAGTTCTTGACCAGGTTTGCACACACTGCAGCAGGGATTTTGGCCCACTCCTCCATACAGACCTTCTCCAGATCCTTCAGGTTTCGGGGCTGTCGCTGGGCAATACGGACTTTCGGCTCCCTCCAAAGATTTTCTATTGGGTTCAGGTCTGGAGACTGGCTAGGCCACTCCAGGACCTTGAGATGCTTCTTACGGAGCCACTCCTTAGTTGCCCTGGCTGTGTGTTTCGGGTCGTTGTCATGCTGGAAGACCCAGCCACGACCCATCTTCAATGCTCTTACTGAGGGAAGGAGGTTGTTGGTCAAGATCTCGCGATACATGGCCCCATCCATCCTCCCCTCAATACGGTGCAGTCGTCCTGTCCCCTTTGCAGAAAAGCATCCCCAAAGAATGATGTTTCCACCTCCATGCTTCACGGTTGGGATGGTGTTCTTGGGGTTGTACTCATCCTTCTATTCCTCCAAACACGGCGAGTGGAGTTTAGAGCAAAAAGCTCTATTTTTGTCTCATCAGACCACATGACCTTCTCCCATTCCTCCTCTGGATCATCCAGATGGTCATTGGCAAACTTCAGACGGGCCTGGACATGCGCTGGCTTGAGCAGGGGGACCTTGCGTGCGCTGCAGGATTTTAATCCATGACGGCGTAGTGTGTTACTAATGGTTTTCTTTGAGACTGTGGTCCCAGCTCTCTTCAGGTCATTGACCAGGTCCTGCCGTGTAGTTCTGGGCTGATCCCTCACATTCCTCATGATCATTGATGCCCCACGAGGTGAGATCTTGCATGGAGCCCCAGACCGAGGGTGATTGACCGTCATCTTGAACTTCTTCCATTTTCTAATAATTGTGCCAACAGTTGTTGCCTTCTCACCAAGCTGCTTGGCTATTGTCCTGTAGCCCATCCCAGCCTTGTACAGGTCTACAATTTATCCCTGATGTCCTTACACAGCTCTCTGGTCTTGGCCATTGTGGAGAGGTTGGAGTCTGTTTGATTGAGTGTGTGGACAGGTGTCTTTTATACAGGTAACGAGTTCAAACAAGTGCAGTTAATACAGGTAATGAGTGGAGAACAGGAGGGCTTCTTAAAGAAAAACTAACAGGTCTGTGAGAGCCGGAATTCTTACTGGTTGGTAGGTGATCAAATACTTATGTCATGCAATAAAATGCAAATTAATTACTTAAAAATCATACAATGTGATTTTCTGGATTTTTGTTTTAGATTCCGTCTCTCACAGTTGAAGTGTACCTATGATAAAAATGACAGACCTCTACATGCTTTGTAAGTAGGAAAACCTGCAAAATCGGCAGTGTATCAAATACTTGTTCTCCCCACTGTAGGTATTCCTCTTGTCCAGATGGGATAGGGCAGTGTGCAGTGTGATGGCGGTTGCATCGTCTGTGGACCTATTGGGGCGGTAAGCAAATTGGAGTGGGTCTAGTGTGACAGGTAGGGTGGAGGTGATATGATCATTGACTAGTCTCTCAAAGCACTTCATGTTGACAGTAGTGAGTGCTACGGGGCGATAGTAATTTAGTTCAGTTACCTTAGCTTTCTTGGGTATAGTGACTATGCGTAGAAAAAAAGGGGTCAATGTAAATAGTCCGGGTAGCCATTTGATTAACTGTTTAGCAGTCTAATGGTTTGGGGGTAGAAGCTGTTAAGGACCGCAATGGACTAAGACTTGGCGCTCCGGTACTGCTTGCCATGCGGTAGCTGAGAGAACAGACTATAACTAGGGTGGCTGGAGAATTTGACCATTTTTAGGGTCTTCCTCTGACACCGCCTGGTATAGAGATCCTGGATGGCAGGAAGCTTGGCCCCAGTGATGTACTGTGCCATACGCACTACCCTCTGTAGAGCCTTGCGGTAGGATGCCGAGCAGTAGCCATAGCAAGCGGTGATGCAACCAGTCAGGGTGCTCTCAATGGTGCAGCTGTAGAACTTTTTTAGGATCAGAGGACCCATGCCAAATCTGTTCAGTCTCCTGAGATGGAAAAAGGCGTTGTCGTGCCCTCTTCACTACTGTCTTGGTGTGTTTGGACCATGATAGTATGGTAATGATGTAGATCCCAAGGAACTTGAAGTTCTCAACCCGCTCCACTACAGCGCCATCAGTGTGAATGGTGGAGTGCTCGGCACTCCTTTTCCTGTAGTCTATGATCAACTCTTTTGTCTTGCTCACGTTGAGGGAGAGGTGGTTGTCCTGGTACCATACTGCCAGGTGTCTGACCTGTAGGCTGTCTCATTGTTGTCGGGACAGCCTAAACTGATGGTGTTGGAGACGTGCGTGGCCATGCAGTCGTGGGTGAACTCGGAGAACTGGAGGGGACTAAGCAAACACCTCTGAGGGGCCCCCGTGTTGAGGATCAGCGCGGCAGATGTGTTGTTGCCTACCCTTACCACCTGGGGGCGGTCCGTCAGGAAGTGCAGGATCCATTTGCAGAAGGAGGTGTTTCGTCCCAGGGTCCTTAGCTTAGTGATGACCTTTGAGGGCACTATGGTGTTGAATGCTGAGCTGTAGTCAACGAACAGCATTCTCACATAGGTGTTCCTTTTTGTCCAGGTGGGAAATGGCAATGTGGAGGACAATGGTGATTTCGTCATCTGTGGATCTGTTGGGGAGGTATGTGAGTTGTAGTGGGTCAAGGTTTCCTGCGATAATGGTGTTGTGAACCTTGACCAGCCTTTCAAAGTACTTCATGTTTTATATATTTTTGATACTTCAAGGGGTCATAATATTCAAAATCAAATAGCAAAATGATCCTTGGTATGACCTTCTTAAAATAATTCCATGTAGCTTAGTATAAGTTGGTTGTTGATCATTGCTAGATAGCCATTTTCAAGTCTTGCCATAGATTTTCAAGACGATTTAAGTCAACTCTAACTAGACCACTAAGGAACATTCAATGTCGTCTTGGTAAGCAACTCCGGTCTGTATTTGGCTATGTGTTTTAGGGTATTGTCCTGCTGAAAGGTGAATTTGTCTCCCAGTGTCTGTTGGAAAGCAGACTGAACCAGATTTTCCTCTAGGATTTTGCCTGTGCTTAGCTCTATTCCGTTTATTTTTTTCACAAAAACTTCCCTAGTCCTTGCCGATGACAAGCATATCCATAACATGATGCAGCCACCACCATTCTTGAAAATATGGTACTCAGAGTGGTATGTGTTGTGTTGGATTTGCCCCAAACATAACATGTTTTATTCAGGACAAAAAGTTAATTTCTTTGCCACGTTTTTTGCAGTTTTACTTTAGTGCCTTGTTCCAAACAGGATACATGTTTGGAATATTTGTATTCTGTAAAGGCTTCCTTCTTTTCACTCTGTCATGTATGTTGGTATTGTGGAGTAACTACCATTTAGTTGATCCACCTCAGTTTTCTCCTATCACAGCCATTAATAAACTCTGTAGCTGTTTTAAAGTCACCATTGGCCTTAATGGTGAAATCCCTGAGCGGTTTCCTTCCTCTACGGCAACTGATTTAGGAAGGGCGCCTGTATCTTTGAAGTGACTGGGTGTATTGATACACCATCCAAAAGTGTAAAATAAATAACTGCACCGTGCTCAAAGGGATATTCAATGTCTACCAATAGGTGCCTTCCTTTGCAAACCATAGGAAAACCTCTCTCGTCTTTGTGCTTGAATCTGTGCTTGAAATTCACTGCTCGACATTTCGCTGCACCTGCGATAACATCTGCAAATCTGTGTACACGACCAATAAACTGATTTTATTTGTCAAACGTGTCAACAGATCCAGGATAATCCATGAATAAACCCTGACAATACAAAAGAACAGGGTGTAGAAACAAAGATTAAAGTTTTTTTTTCTCAACAGATTAACATACACACATATGGAGGGTTCATATTTATTTTTTAATTTTATTTTTTATTTAACCTTTATTTAACCAGGTAGGCTAGTTGAGAACAAGTTCTCATTTGCAACTGCGACCTGGCCAAGATAAAGCATAGCAATTCGACACATACAACAACACAGAGTTACACATGGAATAAACAAAACATACAGTCAATAATACAGTAGAAAAATAAGTCTATATACAATGTGAGCAAATGAGGTGAGATAAGGGAGGTAAAGGCAAAAAAGGCAATGATGGCGAGGTAAATACAGTATAGCAAGTAAAACACTGGAATGGTAGATTTGCAGTGGAAGAATGTGCAAAGTAGAAATAGAAATAATGGGGTGCAAAGTAGCAAAATAAATAAATACAGTAGGGGAAGAGGTAGTTGTTTGGGCTAAATTATAGATGGGCTATGTACAGGTGCAGTAATCTGTGAGCTGCTCTGACAGCTGGTGCTTAAAGCTAGTGAGAGAGATAAGTGTTTCCAACTTCAGAGATTTTTGCAGTTCGTTCCAGTCATTGGCAGCAGAGAACTGGAAGGAAAGACGACCAAAGGAGGAATTAACTTTTTTGGGTGACCAGTGAGATATACCTGCTGGAGCGCGTGCTAAGAGTGGGTGCTGCTATGGTGACCAGTGAGCTGAGATAAGGCGGAGCTTTACCTAGCAGAGACTTGTAGATAACCTGTAGCCAGTGGGTTTGGCGACGAGTATGAAGCGAGGGCCAACCAACGAGAGCGTACAGGTCACAATGGTGGGTAGTGTATGGGGCTTTGGTGACAAAACGGATGGCACTGTGATAGACTGCATCCAGTTTGTTGAGTAGTGTTGGAGGCTATTTTATAGATGACATCACCGAAGTCGAGGATCGGTAGGATGGTCAGTTTTACGAGGGTATGTTTGGCAGCATGAGTGAAGGACGCTTTGTTGCGATATAGGAAGCCGATTCTAGATGCTTAATGTGAGTCTGGAAGGAGAGTTTACAGTCTAACCAGACACCTAGGTATTTGTAGTTCATAGAGGTTTGTGTGTGTGTGTTTTAAATAGCAGAAATTATTCCAAAAATAACCATCACCATGCAGTTGAACCTAAACACAAAGCTAACTTAAGCAACCTCTCAAGGATGAGAAAAGCAGCACATGATGTCTGTGTCCTATAAAACATGAGATCTTCCTGTCAAGCAAGCCCACCACTACAGCTCTTCATCCCCAGGGTACCAGCCTAGATCTTCACCCAGCCTTGCCTGGCCGTACGTAGCCATAATCATGATCCTGAACTACAACTCTGCTCTTTTTCTGCCTTAAGGCCCAAGGTAATTCCACAGATACAATCTGTCAGCTGTAAAGCTTCAGCTTGGCTACTGGTTCACAGAGGATCATACTGTCACGCCCTGACCATAGAGAGCTTTTTATTCTCTATGTTGGTTGGGTCGGGGTGTGACTAGGGTGGGTCATCTAGGTAATTATGTTTCTATGTTGGCCTGGTATGGTTCCCAATCAGAGGCAGCTGTTTGTTGTTGTCTCTGATTGGGGATCATATTTAGGCAGCCATTTCCCCTTTGTGCTTTGTGGGATCTTGACTATGTATAGTTGCCTGTGAGCACTATTGCAGCTTCATGTTTCGTTTTGCTATTTATTGTTTTGTTTTGCTGTGAGTTTCACCTAGAAATAAAAAGATGTGGAACCCAGATCACGCTGCGCTTTGGTCCAGTTATTATGACGATAGTGACACATACACAGGACAGCATTATGTAATTGAAATGACCTTGTGTTTAGGGTGGACTCTGACCAGCGTTCAGCTGTCAGGATGAGTAGAGAGGAGAGAGAGGATACATGTACTTTCTATCACATCTAACGGAACTGCTAGAAAGGCCTGAAGAAATAGGAGAGAGGAGGGTTTATGGTACTAATGGTCAGCTGCGATGAGGATGGAGAGGCTGTCTAATGCACCTCATGTGTCTTGGCTTCTCTACGAGATAGACCTTCCTCTGCAGGCCTGTAAAGGGTGGTTCAATGTCAAGACTGAGAGACAGACAGAACCTATTCCACTGTCTCATTTGGGAGATGGATGGAGATGGTATCTTAGTCTCGATTGAGGGGGAAAGGAAAGCGATTGATCGGTTTAAAGTGTAGCTAAAGTGAGGATGCATCGACTCCCTGGGAGTTCGGTATTTAGAATGTAAAAAAAAAACAAGAGCCCTCCATTTTAATCCTTTATTTCACAAGTTTGCAGGATTCTGGGGAAGAATAACAAGCTGGAGCAAATTAATGACACTTTTCATTACTTTTTTTCTATGGGATTTCCATGCTTTGTGTAGATTATTAAGGATGAATCCAAATCATATTTACAGCTTGTGCAGTAATTCCCTGAAGGTGAGACACATGCACAATTTGAGCTGAGACTGCTTTGTCTAGCTCTAGCACAAAGCAGAGTTTACACATTTGCCTCCCATTAGGACACAGTATTCTGCTGATGCTGCATTAGGCTTGCTCAAATGGCTCTACAGTACAGACAGTGTTCTCCATCTTTCAACATGCCTGTGTCTACCACCATCCAGGAAGGGCTTACATGAGAGAGCAGGTGGTCTGTCCTCATGGTGTCTCCTGAGACTCAGAGACAGAGTCTGCTGTCCCTGATGCCATTGTGAGGTTCAGTACTGTACACCTATCAGCCCTGATGGATCACAGAGTAAGTAGGGAGACCCCTGTTACATTAATCAAAGCCAGATATCCTTTTCAGGCCTGGTGGCATCAGTGAAAAATGATGACCAAGCCCAGCTGGAGGATGGAGGGTAGCGAAGGGGAAAATCCTAGTTTGGCTGAAACGGGCAAACCTTAACACTTGAACCCCACACGCTGCCCCCAGTCCCATATTGCTCACAGTTCATAAAACGTCCGATATTACCTCTGAACCTTTGTCTCGGGCAATGAAATGCATGACAAATTGCTCTCTGTGCTTTTAGCAGAGTTCAATAAGGCCCAAATTGCCACTTAAATGCCTCGTGGTGAGAGTGAGGCAGATGCGGCTGAAGTAGGCTGTGGAGACTCGAGTCGACGCAAATCATGTTCCACATTGCAAACCGCAAGGAGGAAGGGAGCAGAGAGAACTGATTTCATTCTAAGCTCCATATAAAGTGGTTTCAATAGATTTAATAAATTATATTGTTGGAAGTGTGCTGAAATGTGAATAGATGTTCCCAGAGGGGATAAAAAGACACAGACCAGAATCATCTACATCATTTATATTGGTAAGAAATGATAGAAATAATCTGAGCCTGCTTTTAGAACAAAAGTTTGACCTCAATTTTCACCTTCAAGCGTTTGTAAAGAGTTCATAATGTATCGACTCAAAAAGGTATATAGGTGATTACGTGTGTATATACTTCATCAGAAAAATCTACAGTATTGAACCACCAAGGGCCTTTTTCAAAAACTTTGTATAAACCTCTATTCTTACCTCTAGCAGACAGAATGAAAATCATTAAGCCTAGTAAACAGGATTGAGTCCATTCTCAATGCTTATGTAACTACCTTAGGAAGGAGCCAGGAAATAAGAAAGAACCTGCTATCATGCATGGCCTCCCTCTCTCCCTTCAGCCACATACAAAGGCCCATGGCCTGGAGACTGAAGTGTAGCACCATCACCAACACACAGTGTAACCAGGACACAGCCTGAATGCACCACATCCCTGGAGCTCTTTCCATCACATTACCAGTGAACAGTGTGAGTGCACGCAGGCTCTTTGTATCGCCAGCTGAAAGAGAGGCTCCCACTCAAAGCTTAGCCTGCCTGCCCATGTCTCTCCTGAAGCTCCCTAAAACACTTTGCAGCTAAATCTGTTAAAACATACCTTTTCCCATCTCTTTGGGTTTCCAGCTGGATTTACCCCTATGTTATTTTTCATCTTACACTAAAGATAAGAAAATAAACCTTTTATGTGCAACTGTTGATGAAGAGGGCTTAGAATAACCTTATTTAAGCCTCAACAAAAATGTGACTGGGCAGATGGCTGAATTCAAACATGACAGGGCCCTTTGCCTCTTTCTTTGTAGTATGGTGAAAGTGAGGTCCTCAGTTGTACTGTGGTTGTGTACTGTATTTTCCTTCTCACTCCTGGTGTTAGGTATTCCTCCCCATCCCTTCCCTTGGTGACGTTCCCTTGGTGCTATTTGACAGCTTATTTGCTCCCCTTCTAAACATCTAAATCCATTATACTTCCCCTTCTAATAAATCCCCCCAGTTTATCTGTTAACTCATGGTAGGAAGGAAGGAGTTATATGGATGACTGGGGTAAGTGCTCCCAGTGAAAGATTCTCTCGATTTTATTCTCAGTTTTAAAAGGCCAAGGAAGTGTGAAACTTCAATATTTCTGACTGCAACAGCAATCCTGGGCCGGGCCAAATGAGTCCTTCACACATGAAGAGACCCCCCCCCCCCCTACACACACACACACACACACACACCATGTTAGCTTAATTATTAATCTCTGACTTTCATTCGGTAGCTTAAACCGCCCATGCCAAAATTAAACGGAATCTGTAAAATTGTTTAACTTCCCAGACTAATACTTATCGCACGAGTGAGTTTCTCTGTTTGATTTAGCTCTGCGTTTTTTTTGTTGTCTGATTTGCAAATCTTGTTTGGTTGGATGTTTGCATATGTTATAGATTTTTCCTCATTGCTCGGGGTAGTGAGGATAAAATAAATAATCACAGTGGATTTATTGCCTATAATGCAAGTTCAGCTTTGTTTAGAGAGAAAGCTCACTCATACTTTTAATTCCATTTTGTGGCACGCACTCATGGCAAAGCAATCAGATTATGGATATTAAAGGATTTGACAACTTCAGATCAGTATAATGCTTAAATTGCTTTGACGACATGTCAGACTTTGACATATCAATGCAAATAATTCATGTATCACAGTATCGTTTATGAAGAGCATCTTTTTCCCAAGTGCATTACTGTCTGACAAAGAAACTTTCCCAACAGCAAATGTCTTCATGTCCTCTCACCGCCTCTCAGCAAACAAACAACAGTAATAAATAATAAATAAATAAACACATTGAAATCAGGTGACGAAACACATTCTAAATCAAGTAGACAAACACATTGAAAATCAAGCAGACAAACACATTAAAATCAAGGAAACAAACACATTGAAATCAAGCAGACAAACACATTGAAATCAAGCAGACAAACACATTCTAAATCAAGCAGACAAACACATTGAAATCAAGCAGACAAACACATTCTAAATCAAGCAAAGAAACACATGCTGTATCAAGGAGACAAACATTCTAAATCAAGTAGAAAAACACATTTGAAAACAGCAGAGAGATACAGCACACATTTCTACGGAACTGTGCCTTGCATGGCAATGCTCCCGCACCTCTCTCTACCCTTGAAGCAGGGAGCTTGGCGGGGATAAGTGTGCCTTACAGTGAGGTGTTGCGGTATCACATTAGGAGGTGTGCACTGCTTACCTGCAGATAAATACCTCAGCCGAGGTGAGGGGAACCTTGCACACAACAGCCACTGTTATGAGCACAGGGAGGTTAATGGGGCACACAATGGTGGGCAGTGTGTGTGTGTGTGTGCTGCAATCCCTAGGTGAGCTGATAAAGAAGCGTGCTGGAGGCAGCCGTGTCCTCATGTCAGTGTGCGCCAGTGGCAGGAAGGGCATCCATTATCTAACAGCGTGTGGAGAGTGCTAGCCCACATATCTACCGACATCCCATCACTCATTCCAAGAAGTCACTTTTTTTTGGCCTTGAGCGAATGTAACACATGGTTGAGTGTCAACAGGGAGCTCCAGTGAACATGTCGTCTTCCTGTGACAGGGGCCACCCCCAATACATACAAACAGCGTGAATCACCTGCACTCTCTATATCCTATTAGATACACACACAGGTGAGCATGTACAGTATATTTCACATACTTATTCCTGTGAAATGTTGTGCAGTTTACCTAGGTCAATGGATTCGGTCAGAAAATCATGTTGTGGTCCCACATCAATGATTATTAGGCTAGGCAGTGGGTGGCAGGTAGCCAAGCGGTTAGAGCATTGGGTCAGTAACCTAAAGGTTGCTCGTTTGAATCCCCGAGCCAAGAAGATTAAATAATCTGTTGATGTGCGCTTGGGCAAGGCACTTAACACTAATTGGCCATGGCCTACAGTATCTCAGGGGGAGTTGGAATATGTGAAGAACACATTTCCATGAAAAACGACAAATATAAGCACCCACCAAATTATTATAACATTATAGTCTTTGTAACATCTGCAGTCCATTGCTTTATTAAAACAATTTAAACTTTCTCAGCAATAGCATTTTTTCTCCATTCAGCAATTAGCCACCATTCTCCCTTAGTGTGTCAGTAATGTGATCTGCTACGTGAGCACTTCTCTCCTTCATTAGGGTGTCTCTCTTTCTCTCTCTCTGTCTCTCTCTCGCTCCCTTTTCTCTTTCGCTCTCTCTCTCACACACACAAACTGATGGCAATTAGACTGTGGTTCTGCTCAAAGGCAGAAAAGCTCAACCTGCTAGTCTTCTCAGAGGGAGGCTTCTCTTGAACAGCTAAACTAAAACATCAGTGCTCTGCTGTAACGAGGATAGAGAGAGACTCATTTCCTAAGGCTCTCCAGGGAGCTGGCACAGGGATGTTCATTTAGAGCCCAAAACGGGAGCTTTTCTACTGGGCCTGATCACTTTGAGGCTGGGTGTCCATGGCACGAGTGCCGAGTCCCAGGCCCTGACAATAACACCCATGTTAATGCTATAGGAAGGGCCTGGAAGTTTGGACTAGAGACGAGGCAGGAGACTGATTAGGATAAATGGACTGTTGAGAGGCTCCAAGAGATAAACAGAAGAGACAGACCAGGAGACAGACATGGGAGAAATAGACCCTGATGGACAGATGGAGGACAAGGTCCTAAAGGAATCTGGGTGAAATAAATGATCAGTTATCATCTACAAGTTCAATTAATAGACTGTCGATTCAGCTATTGGTTGAATATTTATCCTCACACCGAGTTCTCTAATCCAGGTATTCCCAAACTGGGGTACGCGCAATGCCGTCAGGGGTACGCCAAATAAAAATATGATTCACTTTTTTTCTTTTTACAATATTTTTTTTTTACATTTTGTTTTTGTTTTTCTTCACATTTATATTTTCCAACGGAGCTATACATTTCGGTGAGTTTTTTCTCTCTCGCATGAGTAGCCTCGTTTCACTGCCAAAAATAAAATTAAACCATCTAGTGTTCAGCGAAATAACAACACAATGTCAAATACAGGTAGCCTAGTCAAATAATTAACATCTAATCACATTAACCATTACTCTCTCGCGGGAGGCTCTTGGTGCCAAGGGAATGACTGACAGCTTGAAAGACGTTTTGGACACTACAGTGAAAATTATTCACTTTGTTATAGCAAGGCCCCTGAACTCTCGTGTATTTTCTGCACTATGCAATGATATGGGCAGCAACCATGTAACGATTTTACAACATACAAAAGTGCACTGGTTATCAAGGGGCAAAGTATTGACACGTTTTTAAAAATTAAGAGACAAGCTTAAAGTTTTCTTTACTGACCATCATTTTCACTTGTCTGACTGCTTGCAAGATGACGAGTTTCTCACACAACTGGCCTATCTGGGTAATGTTTTTTCTCGCCTGAATGATCTGAATCTTGGATTACAGGGCTCTCTGCAACTATATTCAATGTGCGGGATAAAATTGAGGCTAAGTTGGAGCTCTTCTCTGTCTGCATTAACAAGGACTACACACAGGTCTTTCCATCATTATATGATTTTTTTGTGAGCAAATTAACTCAAGCTTACGGACAATGTCAAATGTGATATAGCAAAGCACCTGAGTGAGTTGGGTGCGCAATTACGCAGGTACTTTCCCCAAATGGATGACACAAACAACTGGATTTGTTATCTCTTTCATGCCCTGCCTCCAGTACACTTACCGATATCTGAACAAGAGAGCCTCATCGAAATTGCAACAAGCGGTTCTGTGAAAATTTATCAGAAGCCACTGCCAGATTTCTGGATTGGGCTGCGCTCAGAGTATCCTGCTTTGGCAAACCGCACTGTTAAGACACTGGGGCCCTTTGCAACCACGTACCTATGTGAGAGTGGAGTCTTGGCCCTCAATGGCATGAAAACTAAATACAGGCACAGACTGTGTGTCAAAATGATTTAAGACTGAGACTCTCTCCAATACAACCCAACATTGCAGAGTTATGTGCATCCTTTCAAGCACACCCTTCTCATTAACCTGTGGTGAGTTATTCACCATTTTTGATGAACAAATAAGGTTGTATATGTAAGATGGTTAAATAAAGAGCAAAAGTTTTGATTATTATTATATGTTTTTTTGTGCCCTGGTCCTATAAGAGCTCTTTGTCACTTCCCACGAGCCAGGTTGTGACAAAAACTCACACTCGTTCTTATGTTTAACAAATGTATCGTACAATGATGGCAAAAAAAGAAAATAATACATTTGAGAGTATGCTGACCCTGGTGCTAGAGGGGGTACGCAGCTGGAGGTTGAATGTTTGAAGGGGTACGGGACTATAAAAAGTTTGGGAACCACTGCTCTAATCTATCAAACCCAATGGTTCCCCCATCTCTTTTCTGCCGACAGTGAATTTCCTCAGTCAATGATTTTGTTTTTTTCCTTCCTGTGTATCCTCAGTATCAAATCAAGATTAAATGTGTGGGCAACTCCCACTTCGCTGTGACTTTAGTTTCTACGCCCACTGCAGTCATGCCAAGCATGTACTGTTCCGGGCCGGCACACTAGCAGACTGTGGGGGGATGACGGGGACAAAGTAGTGATCAGGTCCCCAGGAGAACGTGAAGTACTGTGCCTACAAGAATAGCGCTGACTGACCTATTCATAGAAGGCTCTCAGTCAGCACTGCTGATGGAAGACCGACAAACAGGCAAACAGACAGACAAGGGAGAATGCCTTGTCATTCATCTCTGACCTGATTGGACCTGTCAGGAGAGAGCTGAGCAGTGAGAACATTGCAGTATGTCCACTCGTACAGTACACTCGTTTCCCCATCCCAACTTCAAAAGAGGACGCTGTGTCTGTGTCATTGTAAATCAAATGGACGTTGTTTTTAACATGAGTCTGAAAGAAGAGTATTACTATATCCTAAAATACCCTGATGTTAGTAGCTGTCACGTTACTCATCCTTACATAAAGCCTCTCTGTTATATTTAAAACTGGTGTAGGAGTCTTTTTAGTAATATTTTTAAAGCAGCACAGCTTGTAAACTACTGCCGAGAGGGAACCGCTAACCACGTCTTCATCCCAACGCTGGCAGGATGTTCACGGTATGCTAGACCACTGATCCAACAAGGACGCACAGACAGTGTTCTTTATAAGGTCTCTCATCTCAGGGAGATTACTTAAGCCTCTGTTTTACGGCAAGTGCAGCTCCTCTCATTTCCCCAAGCCCTTCTAATTATCCAGAGTCAAGGTGTGAACCGTGTGATTGCACTCTGTAGCAGAAGGTATATTACCTTTTAAGGTGTCCAGTGGGGTACCTCCGGGAGAGGTAGCATATAATTTCAACTCACATTGAATTCAATTGTTGGAGCGTGTAAAGGGATTTTCTCATTGTTGTGGTTGACTGCGTCTGGAGCCGCAGACGTGCCCAGATTGCCGTTGGTTCACAGCTGTGGAATGAAACGTGTAATATGATACGTGATTAGAGGTCACGTTGCTGTGGGATGTGTTCACTGGCATAATGTAATGTGCTAGCTATAGTAGACTGTACTCACTAACCACGTTATGCACGTTAGAGAAATCATCAGGGAATCATTTACAAGCCTGCACATCGTTAATCCACACCATCTCAGAAATACTTTCCCCAATGTGATTCTATAAATATCATAAAACATTAAAAAGGAGCTCCTAGAAGAAAGTCAAACATCCAATTGAATAAAGGCAGGCCAGGGCAATACATTGCAATGCCCATACTGTGAGACGCCTAAGACAGCGCTACAGGGAGACAGGACGGACAGCTGATCGTCCTCGCAGTGGCAGACCATGTGTAACAACATCTGCACAGGATCGGTACATCCGAACATCACACCTGCGGGACAGGTACAGGATGGCAACAACAACTGCCTGAGTTACACCAGGAACGCACAATCCCTCCATCAGTGCTCAGACTGTCCGCAATAGGCTGAGAGAGGCTGGACAGAGGGCTTGTAGGCCTGTTGTAAGGCCAGGTCCTCACCAGACATCACCGGCAACAACGTCGCCTATGGGCACAAACCCAGAGTCGCTGGACCAGACAGGACTGGCAAAAAGTGTTCTTCACTGATGAGTCGCGGTTTTGTCTCACCAGGGGTGATGGTCAGATTCGTGTTTATAATTGAAGGAATGAGCGTTACACCGAGACCTGTACTCTGGAGTGGGATCGATTTGGAGGTGCCATGGCAAGCGAAGACCACGGATCTCAATCCCATTGAGCATGTCTGGGACCTGTTGGATCGGAGGGTGAGGGCTAGGGCCATTCCCCCCAGAAATGTCTGGGAACTTGCAGGTGCCTTGGTGGAAGAGTAGGGTAATCTCACAGCAAGAACTGGCAAATCTGGTGCAGTCCATGAGGAGGAGATGTACTTCAGTACTTAATGCAGCTGGTGGCCACACCAGATACTGACTGTTAATTTTGATTTTGACCCCCCCTTTGTTCAGGGACACATTATTCCATTTCTGTTAGTCACATGTCTGTGGAACTTGTTCAGTTTATGTCTTAGTTGTTGAATCTTGTTATGTTCATACAAATATTTACACATGTTAAGTTTGCTGAAAATAAACGCTGTTGACAGTTAGAGAACATTTATTTTTTTGCTGAGTTTATAAAAGAAGTGTACTTTAAGACAATGAAGTCAACCCAAATCATAATCCATGTCAAACAGAGACATAACTGGTCTTCTGTTGCTTCAGTCTGAGTGTGGTTTTGGCCAATGGCCATGTATTTTGCATGATGGTACAGTCGACCACAAAGTCGCTCAACAAATAATAAAACATAATTGTTCAGGAGAGTCCTGCTACCTCAAATGATAATCAAATGTAGTACTGTGAAGGACTAATTAGGGACGATAAAGTGATAAATATGTCAAGGTGAGCTCTCAATTTCACAATGCCATTTCCCCTTGTTCCCAAAGGTCTATTATTGAAGCCAATAATGGTACCCTCATAAACATTCCGAACAGGCAGGGGACTAAAATCGAATCCCAGAGCATGTCATCACCTTCTAAGTCCCTCTGAAAGTGGCTGGTGACGATGCTGCTGAAGGCTCTTGCTATTCTGGCTGCATAGCGCCTTGGGACAAACATGCAGAGGGAAAACAGCCAAGTAACCAGAAGAGCTGTAACCTACTCACCAAGGGTGAAAATGAGCCGTCCTCCCATTTTGCCAAGATTAATTGAACCCCTTGCAGCTACAGAATGAACCTGAAAGGTTGAGTGACAGCTGTAGCAGATGAATGGGATAGACTGAAAGGTCGGGCTCTGGCTCTGCAGTGCACTGCCAGTCTGCTACTGTAAAGGAAATGACCATACAGTCCTTCCCTCCTTGGAGGAACCACTTTATTTTACTTCACTTTGGGATTGAGAGGGCTATTACTTTAATGGCACTGAAAACATTGACGACAGTCTTTGGTTTTATAGAGAAATGAAATCTGCCGCACCAATGGATGAAATAATTAAGGGTCATTGTGCCGTTGTGCAAACTTAACGCACATACTTGAGGCTGTTGCTGTTTATGTATTTAGCAGATATTGTGTTGGGAATTTTGTATAATATTCAAGAGTAGTTGACCTTCTTCCTAAAGCAAGCACTGCATACAGTACATCCAGGGGCTATTATTTATTTACACCCTAAGGAGGATCTGCAGTAGGATCCTGTCTACTGTACCACTCTACTGTTCTGCCTTGGGCTTGGATTTCTATGCGCAGATCAGCATATCTTTTTACAGAAGAGGAGACGAGGAATGGAAGAGGTGGGTGTGTGTGTGTGTGCATGTGTGTGTGTGTGGGGTGAGGGGTTGCTGTAATGCCACAACCTTCTCCTGTCCTCTGTCTTTGGCAGAACCTGAGCCCTCTCTGAGGAGGACTGGGTGAGAGAGGAGAGCAGGGGATGGGAGTTGGTTAGAGCCATGGCCTGACTACTTGCCAACCTCCTGAAGAGAGCGTGTTTGGTGTTGCTAATACTGCCTCCCTACCTGCCTCTCTCCCTCCCTGCCTGCCTCACTGCTTGTCTACCTCTCTCCCTGCCTGCCATTGCTGTGCCCACAGCTGGGGAGGTTTAATAGCAGCCTGGGACTCTGAGGAGATTTTGGCATGGTCAGCGGCAGATAAATTGATTCATTTTCACATATTAGTGGTCATAGGGCTGGACCCAACAACATTGACAAGTGCTGATAAAGTGGAGGAAATATCATCAGACAAACCAAGTCCACTGTCTACTGTCCTTTGAGCATGAGTACGGGCATCAACATGAATGTGCATGAGGGGCATGCATTGGACTTTTAATATTCACCTCATCGTTCCTCCAATTCTTAATTCTCCATGAAACGATTTTGTATTCTATACAGATGCTGTATTGTGCTGTATAGGAGTAACACAGCCCAAGGCATGATAGGGAAACTGGACTTACATGTTCAGTACATGTTGTTTTTCTTTTACATAGTGGCCATAAATGACGAATGTGCTCATCCTCTGAATGGGTCTGCCCTCAATCAGATCCTCACTGTTCTAATTCTCCACGGTGCATAAGGTGAGATCATCTGTACCTGTAAGCAATCACCGGCCATCTCAAAACCAAATGCCATTACATGAGGTGCCAGGGAAAAAGACTCCACAGAGATTAGAGGCATTGTCCTTTTGAATTTTCACACATGAAAACAGTGCTGTTGCCTTCTGCCTTTCCTATCCGCCACAAGCTAACATGGGGGGTCCAGTGATGATGAAGACAATCAGTTAGACGGTAAATGGTCATTGTGGTTAAACCTCTGGCTGAGAAGCATTCCCAATGACAGCGTAAAGATGACAGCGAGAGTTAACATGTCACCATGGCAACCATGTCTGGTCTGGTCGGGGAGCTCACTACAGATTTCTTATTTTCTTCAGTAAATCATAAACAAAGCAAAGAATGCACAGGAGGCCGTTCACCACAGCCTTAATGAAGAAAGGAAACACAGCATGATCACTCTTTAAAATGTCATGTAGAGCAGAAAAAAATATATATTCATTGGGAGATGGTGTACAAACAATCTTGCTTCATACACTTAACATTCTTAAAATTTCATCAGGATTATGACATTACGCTATAAACCATAGACATTTCAAGTGAGGCGCTAATGTGATTCAAGTCGTATAATTTACAAGTAATAATTAAAAGCATCTTTAAATGACAGTAGTGGAGATAATTAGAACCAGCTTCCATCCAACTCAATTATTACTGTAATTATGATTTCATTTAATTGGATGGGTCCGTCTGTAGCTCAGGCCTTGAGCAGAGGCGACCCTCAACTTGGATGATTGTCCACAGAGAGCTGTCAGATAGAGGACGAGCTGCCTGGTGCCTACCCTCAGCTATCCTATGGATCGATCAAGCCACTACCTCCCTCCCTACCACAGAAACCCAAGTCCACAGCACCTCCAATTACAGATGTAGGATCTTAATTTCAGCCAGTTTGATATAGCAGGAAAAGGTATCCTGCAACAGGATGATCAGATTAAGATCCTACATCTGTACGTCCCTCCCAACCACAGAAACCCAAGCCCACAGCACCTCCAATTACCATTGATGATCTAATGAAACCTTTTCGTTTTGCGAACGCAAGAACTTTGCAAAGACTAATGCTGAACTTGGCCCTTTGTGCATTATTAATATTGACCACTTATGAGAGAATAAAGAAGCATTTACTCAGCATGGGCACGCCTGAATTAATAATAGAGCCGGTGCTCAAAGGCGTGATTAATTATCTTTCATTACAAACCCACCCAAATTCACTTGAATGACAGATGTCTTCAGCATGGGCCACCCCTATCATTATCTCAGGCATCACTTTACCCCTGCATCAGAGATTCAATAGACGTCAGCCTTTGTTATTCATCACCGTTGCATTTTCCACTCACTGAATAAACTCCTACAATATACATTCTGGTCCACAGGGTCTCTCCTATGAAAGCCGATGACATTAAGTGTGTCCGTATGCCTTAGAAGGCTTGTGTGACTGTTCCATACAGAGCGAGGTTCGATCCGCATGAGCAGCTTTGAGAAGGGCAGGATTATCTGTGTGCCATTCTGAAGACAGGGACTTAGAAAATCCTCCAAAAACCTCCAGAGACCATGCCCATCAAAGGTTGAAAGTGGTTACCATGGTGATGGTGAGAGGAAGTAACTGTTTGAGACAGACCTGTGTGCAAGATCACACAGTGTTCCGTCCCAGAGTTCTGTGCGGTTGGTGTTCATTTTGCCCAGGGCCAGAAAGCTTTGTCCTCTAGACCGCTCCCTGCAGCAACATCAGGTAGAGTCTGAATTAAAATGGAGTGGACCCCATGGGCTAATACCAGCTACACTTCCAGACTGTTTGAAGTCATGGATTTTTTTCTACATAATTACAGCTTTTGTCGCAAAGCAAAAACAAGCCCACAGATCCCTGTGGATCACAATGGTCTTGCAGAAGAAACATATTTAGAATGTTCTATCATATAGGGCTACGTCTATTGAGTCTCATTATTTTTCTGTCATCTGAGTTGGCCACTGATATCATCAATGTTTGGAATTTGGCCTATAAAAAAAAGTCAGGGGTCATCATGGGTGTCGGGGTTGACTGGGAGAGAGCTGGGGGAGAGGGGGTAGAGGGGTTATAGAGCGATAGGGTGTTGATTCATCCATACCATGGTAGGTCTGTGCAGTTCATTTGTCTCTGTCAGCAGGGAGACTGCAGGGACAGAGAGAGTGGTCAGAGTGGTCAGCTGAGGTGAACAGGACCATAGTGGGAGTACCACCACATGGTTGTCACTGTTCACCAAGTTTTGAATAAGCTTAGGAAAGCCATAAAGATGACCATCTTGACTTAATTCAGCGTCTTTGTTAATTCACTGAGTGCTGTGAATTAACATCAGTGAGTAGTAACAGTGTATGTTGTTCTCCTGCCATTGGAGGACCTTGAGTCAAGCTACTTGTTTGGGAATTAGCTAGCTGGATAAAAACAAATCATATTTTGGTCATGGTTGAGATCAATTGGGTTAGTATATGTAATCTTATCTTATTGGATTTAGATCAGGGTTATAACAACAGCATGTCATTGCACGGCCTCTGTTTATCTTGTCAATAAGCTGTAATTGTGTTGGTTTTCAGCCACCCTTATTTTTCACATGTGGCATCATTCAGCCGTCCTCTGTGGCAGTGACTGCCTCCGGACAAACACAACAGAAATAATACTGTGGCTGGCGCAAAATACAGAGCAGCTCTCATTAATAATGAAAAGGGATGGGTAGCATCCCTTGCGTGTGAAGAAATTGCTGAGAATCGGGCAGAAGTGCAGCTGGCGTGTTAGTCTTGTTTTAACAGCTGGCGTGTTAGTCTTGTTTTAACAGCTGGCGTGTTAGTCTTGTTTTAACAGCTGGCGTGTTAGTCTTGTTTTAACAGCTGGCGTGTTAGTCTTGTTTTAACAGCTGGCGTGTTAGTCTTGTTTTAACAGCTGGCGTGTTAGTCTTGTTTTAACAGCTGGCGTGTTAGTCTTGTTTTAACAGCTGGCGTGTTAGTCTTGTTTTAACAGCTGGCGTGTTAGTCTTGTTTTAACAGCTGGCGTGTTAGTCTTGTTTTAACAGCTGGCGTGTTAGTCTTGTTTTAACAGCTGGCGTGTTAGTCTTGTTTTAACAGCTGGCGTGTTAGTCTTGTTTTAACAGCTGGCGTGTTAGTCTTGTTTTAACAGCTGGCGTGTTAGTCTTGTTTTAACAGCTGGCGTGTTAGTCTTGTTTTTCAGAAATGGACATCTTCAATGTTGCTCCCCAGGGGCGACACTCAGAGGAAGAGCTATTTATAGATAATAGTCTGAATAACTTGTCAGATTTCTATTTGGATGGCTTTGCTTTTTCTGTGGGTTTGTCCTGTAAACGTCTTGTCGGGATTCTGTTTTCCTGTCCTTGGTGAAACAAACCAATAAATGATTTATCCAGAATAAATTCATGGAAGTTGGTTGACAATCAGCACTTCCACTTCAAAATGTCAAAGCCAATATCCATTTGGGTCCTGAATAACTGTACATGGGCATTGTTCTCTAGCCACACCCACATGACAAACTATGTAAATAGTCTTCATTGCATGCATGTCTGTGAACTAAAATGTATCTCTACATCATTTGAGGAAAACATCCACCCAATGGCAGCTATGTCGTTCCCAACCCCTGCCCACTGAAGCGCCATCATACCACCCCTTCAATAAGACCCATTGTTTTATAATGAGAAGGGCCATTCTAATACTCCCTGCTCTCCCTTCATGTTTCTGTAGGTGCCTGCCCTTACGACGTGACAGTGTACATGGTCTGGATACCACCAGCCGTCCTGCAAGCCCTGCTACACTCCAAAGCCAAAGTTCCACTCTTCTTCATCACCAGCCACAGCGCCCATCTCTCCAAGTTTGTCCAATTAAGGGATGTATGAGGACTTAAGAGGCCAGGGTTACTAGCAGACCACACTAGAAAAAAACTGACGAGATCCTTGCTGGCTGCAGACGGGCAGAACACTGTTGATTGTGAGTATCTTCATTGCTCTATGTTGACATGAATCTTCATTTCTCACCAGAGGTAAAGCTGCCATTCTGGCCACAGGCATTGGTCATTTTCCAAAGGAGCAAAAGTACTGTATGTAGGGAATGCACTGTCTCTAGCCAAAACCGAGCACAACTATTTCCTTCAACACAGAGTTTCCTATAAAAAAAGGCAATGAATTGTATATCAGGCGGCAGCCATTACGGGGCCAGAGGCCTGCCAATAGGTGTGCCGTTTCTTACCCCAACATAAACTACTGTATGTGTATCACACACTGAGCAGAAACTGTCAGGCTCGTGCTGCCCTGTGTCGTGTTGCCCTCTGTTTTGTTTCATAGCAGATGAACAAACGCACTGCTGAATTATTTATTAGCATTTTCAGCTACATTTAAAAGTGATGACACAATCATGTCTACATTAGGGGACATGATAAGTGGGATGATGTAGGTTAAAACAGGGCTACCTCTGGCCCCTCCTCCTCTCTGTGCACTATTCCATTTTTACAGGGGATGGAGGGATTAGGAAAACGACAGGGGCGAAATGATCTGACAGATCCACTTATTTCAACCATCTGTGAGCCCCCGACCCTGATACCGTATTATTAGAGCCAGATACCTCCGAGTTGAATAGGTAGATGTCTGCTTGAGAGGGGAGAGGAGAAGGAGGTCTGGGAGGAAGAAGGAAGGTGTAGGTGAATGTGATGGAAAAGCAGGAAAAATAAACTTCAGAGGTGGAAGGAGGGAGAGAGGAGTGAGCAAGCTGGCGGAGGGCTGAGTCCTAGAGCACCGGGAGACCGGGGTTGGGCTGAATTAAACTGAGAGGATGTCCTTTCCAGCTCTGCGGAGGACCACAGAGACACATCCGCCCCCACTGTGTCAGAGCAGATAGATAGAGAGAGAGAGTAGGAGAGTGAGGGGTGCAGCTTCCTGGCAGCCCAGCCTGCAACCCTTCAGCATCCCTGCTTATTAATTAACAGCAGAAATACAGCTGCCCTGCAGACCCCCGAACCCTACAATCTCTGCTTCTGTCCCGCTCTGACCAAATCATGTCGGGGTAAATCCTGTTAAATAAATAATCATGGTTTAAAGAAGGACAACAAAATAATTGAGTATCGTGACATTACTCGAAGGGTATTACCTCCACAATGACAAGAATACAGATGGCTAGCATAGTCATTTCTCACCACTCATATGTTGGTAGCTGGTTTTGGGGATTTTTGAGGGCTACGCCTTTATAATGCTGCTTCTAAAGTCTCAAATAATCCAGCATGATATCCCCTCAACACAAATACTGTCATATTTAGATTTTTTCTTAGGTTAGGCCACATCCACCCCAGCAGAATTGCTGTCAGATACAACAGCATTTCTCATTCTGCTGGAGTGTACAGAGTTTCTCCCTAGGCCTGGATGATAAACACCCCAGAGACAGAGGTTTTTGTAGAATAAGAAATTGGAACATCAATTATTGAGTGAGAACTCAGCACCCAAAAGCTTTCATTGTATTTCTCTCTGTGATCGGGAAAAATACACGTCCATTAACTTTTCCACAACCGCATCTTTAATGTTAACAAATACTTTATAGCCTCAAAACATGGTAAAAACAATCATTTTGATCTCATGGATGGTCAGTCCTTGCATCTATAGCCAAGTCTATGAATTTGAGAGTTGTTACATTTCTCCAGGCTGATCCCTCAGCTTTTTACAGAGGCGGGGTGACCGATTTAAGGACTCTGGCTTTAATAGCAGGAAAACATGCAAAAATACATATCAAATATATGAGAATTAATGTACTTTAATCATATTAATTAAGAGGGTTTTGCCACCTACACTATAGTCAATACACTATGGTTATTTTCTCGAGCATTAAATCAAGTTCAGGAGATGGAGACTAAAGCTCCAAACAAACATCTGAACTAGTCATTTTTAAGCCATGTTAACACTTTATATTGCTATTTCTTATGGCAAGAGTGGCACATGGTCTGTCACACATTGCAAATTGATTTGGACGAGAAATGGAAACGCATGGATTGGTTGACACTTTCTTTGGCATTTCTATCAAAAGTGATGTACTGTCTGTTTATAATGACCCACCCACTCTTTGACCGCACATAACATCCAGCAAACTTTGTTTCTGTAAGGGAGTGCGTAACTGGTGGCAAGGAAGTCAGGCGCAGGAGAGCAAAACTGGGTAATCAACGGAGCAGTTTTATTCATAAAACCACTGGAAACCAGAACAACAAACAAATGGGTACAAAACCCGTCGCGCACCAGAGAAAACGTGCACATGCACTTACAATAAACAATTCCGCACAAAGACATGGGGGGAACAGAGGGTTAAATACACAACATGTAATGAGAGAATTGAGACCAGGTGTGTGGGAAGACAAGACAAAACAAAAGGAAAATGAAAAATGGATCGATGATGGCTAGAAGACCGGCGACGCCGACCGCCGAGCGCCGCCCGAACAAGGAGAGGAACCGACTTCGGCGGAAGTCGTGACAGTTTCCAGTAGTTTGAAGGCTGAATTGTGCACTCATGCCATTTTGTAATATACAGTAAATTTCCTTACAATACATAAGCAAATTTATGCATTTCAACATATGCACTTTTTATTATTAATGGCCAAACAACAATTATTACAGTATTATTTAGAACCTGGAGAATTCTTTAGAGTGCTGCCGCTCAGGTCTTGGGAGAGATCCTTTTTATGTGGGGATAGTATTCATACCCCTTGACTTATTCCATATTTTTTTGTGTTACAGCCTGGATTCATTATTTCTTTCTCACCCATCTACACACAATACCCCCCCCCAAAAAAAAATTGACATTTATTGAAACATTTATTGAAAATGTAATGCTGAAATATCTCATTTACATAACTATTCACACCCCTGAGTCAGTACATGTTAGACTCAGCTGGGAGTCTTACTGGGTAAGTCTCTAAGAGCTTTGCACACCTGGATTGTACAATATTTGCACATTATTATTTTTAAAAGTATTGAAGCTCTGTCAAGTTGTTTGTTGATCATTGCTAAACAGCCATTTTCAAGTCTTGCCATAGACTTTCAAGTCGATTTAGTCAAAACTGTAACTAGGCCACTAAGGAACATTCAAATTCGTCTTGGTACGCAACTCCAGTGTACTGTATATTTGGCCTTGTGTTTTAGGTTATTGTCCTGCTGAAAGGTGAATTTGTCTCCCAGTGTCTGTTGAATAGCAGACTGAACCAGATTTTCTTCTAAGATTTTGCCTGTGCTTAGCTCTATTCCGATTATTTTGATTCTAAAAAAACTCCCTATTCCTTGACGATGACAAGCATACCCATAACATGATGCAGCCAACACCATGCTTTAAAATATGTAGAGTGGTACTCAGTGATGTGTTGGATTTGCTCCAAACATAACACTTTGTATTCAGGACATAAGGTTAATTTCGTTGCCACATTTCTTTCAGTTTTACTTTAGTGCCTTAATTCAAACAGGATGCCTATTCTGTACAGGCTTCCTTCTTTTCACTCTGTCATTTAGGTTATTGTGGACTAACATCCTCAGTTTTCTCTTATCACAGCCATTAAACTCTGTAACTGTTTTAAAGTCACCATTGGCCTCATCGTGAAATCCCTGAGCGGTTTCTTTCCTCTCCGGCAACTGAGTTAGGATAGACGCCTGTATCTTTGTAGGGACTAGGTGTATGAAATACATTATCCACAGTATAATTAATAACTTATTTTTTACCCATCTACCAATAGGTGCCCTTCTTTGAGAGGTATTGAAAAATCTCAATTTAATTCATTTTAAATTCAGGCTGTCACACAACAAAATGTGAAAAAGTCAAGGGGTGTGAATACTTTCTGAAGGCACTGTACCATAATGTCACATACAGTATGTACATGGTCATGGCATGTTATGGATTTAGCTATGCAAATAACACGTATGCAAAGTAATTATGCTCAAACTAATGTGTCTGAATATGCATACTCCTCCATAAACAACAGTATAAATCAAGATGAACCAAATAAGGCGTGAGCATGTTCAGTCTACTTTATGTGAGGCGGTGCTGCATGGATTTACCCCAAAACGAGTTGGCTGGCAGTATGCTACACTACCTGCACACTGTGAGCCCTGGAAGATGAGATAACTAGCCCTCTGCTGAGGCGCTGTGCTGTGAGGCGCTGCCTGTGAGATCTCAAGGACCTGCTGCATGAAGCGACTTAATCACACGGTAGCAGATCACAGCCTCACAGCCCACCATCACACCTCAGGGCCAGTCAGAAGGGGGAGGGATGGAGACAGTCAGCCACATCTGAAACACAAACTCCCAGATTTTCTGCATCTCCGTAGGGGCCGACCGGGGGAGATGGATGCCCAACTTTTCGGCAGCAGTGCAATGCGCCCTGCGGCAATACAGCAGTAACAATCCCCGCTAAGGCAATCTCATTTCAGCTGCTAAATTTTCTGGCTCAACATATGGCCACTATGATACAGTTTATGCTGTTTGAAAACAAGGGATTGGCTCTCGGGCCCCAAGTGATTACTAAACTTATATAACACTGTAGGGTTGGAAACCAATTGCCACATATCATTCGTTGCTTTTTTCCCAATTCAAATGGAATGTTACAGGTGTACTGTGACTGTAATGTATTGTATCTGTTGGAATAAAAAACAAACTGTGACATTAATGAGTCAGAGTTAGGATGAAGAATATGGAATGTAAAGTTAGACTAAGGTACACTACATACACATAGGCCTATACACTTACAAGGAACGGAAACCGATTGAGGCAGAGAGGAACAGCATGCGATCAATTTCGAGCCGCGGAGATTTTCCTCATAACTCAGGGATCTGTGTATTGTTGAGCCTGGAGAAACCTTGAATCTCCTCTAGCCCTGAGATGTGTAAAATCAATATGTGCCCTTCAGTTTGAGCCCTGTGAATTGGAGAAGGAATTACAATCTATCCTTGAGCAGCAGCAGACCCTTTTCATTCCCAGAGTAAAGGTCTTTACCACAATGAGGCAGCCTGTGATAGAATAGAAGCCATTCCCCTGCCTAATGTGTGCATTCTACTATTGCATTCCCTACCAGACAAGGTTGAGCTGTGCAACAGAACATATCCACAGCTGTAATCTTTAAACAGTGCTTACTGTCAGTGGCCACATAATGCCCTTAAACATACAGCATTATTACATTATTGTAACTGTATGAACGATTTACACTGACTTGTTTGCAATGGGTTGAGTTCAATCAATACCACAGCACGAATCATTATTCTAGTCTAACAGGTTAGGGCCATGGGGTCAACCATATACTCAGAGTAGATGCATTCATTCATCAAGCTAAAAGAGGCAACTTTATTCCGACGGGTCACGCAAGCTTGCCAGTATCATTTGTGTCAATCCAGGAACAGATTCTGACCAGGATTAACAGGAAATTGACAGTGGAACATTTTCAGTGAATATAACTCTTATTATACTCACCACCCACCCACTCAGAGAGATATGTGCAGTATGTGTATAGACATAACATATACAGTTGAAGACGGAAGACGGATTCCAACTTAGGTTGGAATCATTAAAACTCGTTTTTCAAACACTCCACAAATTTCTTGTTAACAAACTATAGTTTTGGCAAGTCGGTTAGGACATCTACTTATCTATCTAGTAATTTTTCCAACAATTGTTTACAGACAGATTATTTCAATTGTAATTGTAACGGGTTTCGTCCTCTTCGTCTGGGGAAGAGTAGCAAGGATCGGACCAATACACAGCGTGGTAAGTGTCCATAATGATATATTTAATAAATCAAACAGAACAACCCGAAACAGTCCCGTATGGTGAAAAACACTAACACAGGATACAACCACCCACAAAACACAAAGGAAAAACAGGATAACTAAATAGGGCTCCCAATCAGAGACAACGACTGACACCTGACACCTGCCTCTGATTGGGAACCATACTAGGCCAAACACAGAAATAGACAACCTAGACATAAAACATAGAATGCCCACCCACATCACACCCTGACCAAACAAAACATAGAAACATACAAAGCAATCTATGGTCAGGGCGTGACAATAATTCACTGTATCACAATTCCAGTGGGTCAGAAGTTTACATACACAAAGTGGACTGTGCCATTAAACAGCTTGGAAAATTACAGAAAATTATGTCATGACATTAGAAGCTTCTGATAGGCTAATTGACATTGTTTGAGTCAATTGGTGGTGTACCTGTGGATGTATTTCAAGGCCTACCTTCAAACTCAGTGCCTCTTTGCTTGACATCATGGGAAAATCAAAAGAAATCTGCCAAAAATTGTAGACCTCCACAAGTCTGGTTCATCCTTGGGAGCAATTTCCAAACACCTGAAGATACCACGTTCATCTGTATAAACAATAGTACGCAAGTATAAACACCATGGGACCACGCAGCCATCATACCGCTCAGGAAGGAGACGCATTCTATCTCCTAGAGATGAATGTACTTTGGTGCGAAAAGTGTAAATGAATCCCAGAACAACAGCAAAGGACCTTGTGAACATGCTGGAGGAAACAAGTACAAAAGTATCTATATTCACAGTAAAACGAGTCCTATATCGACATAACCTGAAAGGCCGCTCAGCACCATCCCAACCGTGAAGCACGGGGGTGGCAGCATCATGTTGAGGGGGTGCTTTGCTGTAGGAGGGACTGGTGCACTTCACAAAATAGATGGCCTCATGAGGAAAGAAAATTATGTGGATATATGGAAGCAACATCTCAAGACATCAGTCAGAAAGTTAAAGCTTGGTGGCAAATGGGTCTTCCAAATGAACAATGACCGCAAGCATGCTTTCAAAGTTGTGGCAAAATGGTTTAAGGACAACAAAGTCAAGGAATTGGAGTGGCCATCGCAAAGCCCTGACCTCAATCCTATAGAAAATTTGTGAGCAGAACTGAAAAAGCATGTGCGAGCAAGGTCTACAAACCTTACTCAGTTACACCAGCTCTACACCAGCTCTGTCAGCTCCAACTTATTGTGGGAAGCTTGTGGAAGGCTACCCGAAACGTTTGACCCAAGTTAAACCATTTAAAGGCAATGCTACCAAATACTAATTGAGTATTTGTAAACTTCTGACCTACTGGGAATGCGATGAAACAAATAAAAGCTGAAATAAATCATTCACTCTACTATTATTCTGACATTTCACATTCTTAAAATAAAGTGGTGATCCTAACTGACCTAAGACAGGGAATTTTTACTAGGATTAAATGTCAGGAATTGTGAAAACTGAGTTTAAATGTATTTGGCTAAGGTGTATGTAAACTTCCGACTTCAACTGTAGATGGCATCTGATGAAGAAAATGGGTGACTGCATAATAATCACAATGATCACACATTGCCACTGTGGCATTGGTCATATTTCAATGTAACATAGGATTAATTTCTCAAACACAGCATACATCAAGTCAGAATCCAAATCAGAGGATTTGTGTGACTTTTGTGTGACAAACCATGCAGGGTAGGGGGGAAAAAAGCCTTTGAATTGCCCAATCAGGAGGCCTAATCGGAGGAAAGAGTCCCAGGTCTGCGGATAAAGGATTGTGTGATTGAATGCAGTGCTGACGGCACCTGATTACAGTCGCCGTGCTAGCATCCATAACCCCCAATAACGTAATTAAAGGGAAATATTCAACCTCCTTCCCTTGGAATTTACGGCTGGACGTTTTAATTGGATCCATTTCCTCTGGTAATACTGCATCCCCTGGGGTCCTCATTAGTGCTACTGGGTCCCTTGGGTGCACCATGGTTTAGACTCCCGGCCAAACAGACTACAGCCTCCCAACTCCCACAGGACAGATATAACTTCTGTAATGGACAGTGTGAAGGAAGGAACAATTGTCCCGCTGTCTTGATTGTGTGATCCTATCGCTATGCTCTAGCTGGCAAGGCTCTTGAAGGGATAGGGGTTGGAGACAGAGGGTTCATGGAAACAAAGGGTTTTATTATGGAATCATCTCAGATATTTCAGAGCCACCTGGTCCAGAAGGGGATTGTTGGCATGGTTGCACTGTCTGGTAGTGCCACTGGAGAGGTACAGTATATTATGGAATGGTGTATTCTTCTTTGTTATCAATAGCCTACCAGTTAGTTTAGCTCTATTCCTTCTACTGTATGTATCTGACGATCCTAGTCTCATTTACAGACATTCAAATTAGATAGCTATCTCGAGATGTGATGATGGATGGCGAGAATAGATTATCCTGATTAGATTATTAGCCTCTGAGTGTTGGAATAGCCAGAATAGGGCATGTGATCAAAGTCAACGATGAGTCTCTCTGCAAAGTCATCTTCCAGCCGAGCCAATGACAGTATACTGTTCTGTAGCATCAGCAGATGCAGAAATGCTGTGTCAACAATGATCTGCGAGTGTCATTTTTCTGTTCCCTCCAGCGCTTTGGAATGTGACTCTGTATATTGGATCGCACCACTGATGTGCAAGGACAGCAGAGGTAAAAGGGCTGACAAAAATATGCCAACCAGTCGGTAATTTGAGATGGTAAAAACTGTGGAGTATGGAGAGATGAGCATTGAAATGTCAGAGGCCCCTCATTAAGAAGTGAACTTAAACTTAAGATGAGTCATTTTCAGTTAGGCCTCTGGATGAACTAAACAAATAGGACTACTTAATTAATAGGTATGTCCAGTGTGACACTTATTTGGTATTTCACCAAGGAGTTTTAAATGTCATGTCTTCTCAAAATGTTTAAATCCCAGTCTGTGCAGAGTACACTTTGAAGGTTCTGAGCAAATGCTTCAACTCTACATTCTCTATCTTTAGACAGGTTAGCTGACAACGTCCCTACAACGATGCACACACTTCAATGGGCCAGAAGGCCATGTGTTGTTATGATTCTGGATGACCAGATAGCTAGCAACAATAACAAGAAGCTGCCATGTGGGGAATCGTAGGTGGCTCATTTCAGCTAGTTTCATCTTGTTCTTGATACCATGTCTTGTTTTGAGGTGTTTTGACTGATGTCACGTCTATGCTAATATTGGTAAATTCGATAGCCTGCTAGTTAACAACTGCAACAATGTATTTGAGAGACAACAAGTGCTCATTGTGTAAATGTATTTATGTTTTCATTGAATATTGGAGACAAAATATAGTTTATAAAACCCTGTCAGTTTTGTCCCATAGTTGGCATGCGTCAATTTTCTTGCTAAACAACCAACCCGTTTATTAATTGCTGAAACTGTGTCAGTTACATATGATGAATTGGCTGCAGTAGGTTTACCTGAAATACATCCTTCAAAACTTTAAATATATATAAAAATAAACATCTCTCTTTATCCTGCAGTGCTATACGGAGAGGTTAGGCATTTCTTTATATAAAAATGGTTTATATAGAGGTCACTCAAATCAAATCAAATCAAAGTGTATTTGTTATGTGCGCCGAATACAGTGAAATGCTTACTTACAGGCTCTAACCAATGGTGCGGGGGAAAAAAGGTGTGTGTGTGTGTGTGTGTGTGTAGGTAAGTAAAGAAATAAAACAACAGTACAAAGACATTTGAAAAAAGAGTAGCAAGGCTATATACAGACACCTGTTAGTCAGGCTTATTGAGGTAGTATGTACATGTAGGTATCGTTAAAGTGACTATGCATATATGATGAACAGAGAGTAGCAGAAGCGTAAAAAGAGGGGTTGGGGTTACCTGTTCAGGAGTCTTATGGCTTGGGGGTAAAAATTGTTGAGAGGCCTTTATTGTCCTAGACTTGGCACTCCGGTATCGCTTGCCATGCGGTAGTAGAGAGAACAGTCTATGACTGGGGTGGCTGGGGTCTTTGAAAATGTTTAGGGCCTTCCTCTGACACCGCCTGGTGTAGAGGTCCTGGATGGCAGGCAGCTTTGCCCCAGTGATGTACTGGGCCGTACGCACTACCCTCTAAAGTGCCTTGCGGTCGGAGGCCGAGCAATTGCCGTACCAGGCAGTGATACAGCCGGTCAGGATGCTCTCAATGTTGCAGCTGTAGACATTTTTGAGGATCTCAGGACCCATGCCAAATCTTTTTAGTTTCCTGAGGGGGAATAGGCTTTGTCGTGCCCTCTTCACGACTGTCTTGGTGTGTTCGGACCAATCTAGTTTGTTGTTGATGTGGACACCAAGGAATTTGAAGCTCTCAACCTGCTCCACTACAGCCCCGTCGATGAGAATGGGGACGTGCTCGGTCCTCCTTTTCCTGTAGTCCACAATCATCTCCTTAGTCTTGGTTACGTTGAGGGATAGGGTGTTATTCTGGCACCACCCGGCCAGGTCTCTGACCTCCTACCTATAGGCTGTCTCATCGTTGTCGGTGATCAGGCCTACCACTGTTGTGTCGTCAGCAAACTTAATGATGGTGTTGGAGTCGTGCCTGGCCATGCAGTCGTGGGAGTACAGGGAGTACAGGAGGGGACTGAGCACGCACCCCTGGGGAGCTCCAGTGTTGAAGATCAGCGTGGCAGATGTGTTGCTACCTACCCTCACCACCTACCCTCACCACCTGGGGGCGGCCTGTCAGGAAGTCCAGGATCCAGTTGCTCAGTATGGTCAAGTGACATTCATGACATTTCGCAGGGCTCCCTTGCAAAAGAGACCTTGGTCTCAATGGGACTCCCTGCTTAAATGAAGGTTAAATAAATAAATAAGATGGTTTATTTTGTGTATAATAACATGTCATTTTTCTTTACTAAACAAAATACAGGGTGGCCTTGTTGCACATATAGAAAGCTTTAGCTGTAATATTCAGTATTAAGTAGCTTGATAGGCCATGCCCATGCCCCACATCATTCTGCTTTTAGTACTCTGCGTTGAATGAGATAGATTAATTTATACTAGCTTTTCATTTAGACTAAAATCAGCCGCTAGACGTGCAAACATAACACACAACTCCAAATCCAGAGTAGCCAATCAAGTGCGTGTATGAAGGTCAACATGTATTCCTGCGGGCTGCATTACCAAACTGAATCACTCTCATATAGTAAGCAAAAGTGTGCAGGAAACAACTAAAAGCTAGCTCTGTGTCTAATTACCAAAGCTATTAAATAAAACTACATAACAAAATTGTTTACTTCAGGGGTCTGCCTTTTAGTGACAGGTTAAAAGCGAATCAAAGCATGTCATGCCAACAGTCTCATGAATTATGCAACTAAGAAAAGAACTGGGATGTACAGAAATGGTGCCCATGTAGACTGGTAAATTATGTGTATGGTAACACACTAATGCAAGTCTACATTGAAATCAATGTCCAGTTAAAGCTTATCCCCCTTATAATGGTCATCATCGATATCGTTGATATTCAGATTCATAATGTTGTCAAGGCATTTACAATAGCTGCTCATGTTAGACTACCTTATACGGGTTGTTTTACAGTAATTCAATAAATACCATCAATGTGAGTGTTGCTATTCAACAAAGGTTGCTATTAACAACACAGCCACAGCCACAGCTCATGGTTTCAGTCTGTTCGTATTATTCTCTCTCCTTATCATTCCTTTACCAATTATTTTCCAAGCCCAACACAAATCATGTGCTGGCTTCCTCAGCCTTGGATTATTTCCCTCTGGTTTAATTAGTGATGATCAGATTCATAATGATATATTTTTCCACTCCACACAGGCATATACAGTAATTGGGGACTTTGGCTCTTGAGAAGGCTTTATGTGAAGAATCCATCGTCTCTCCCCCATCAGGGGAACAGGCTACCACCAGGGCATACTGTGGCATCTGAGAGGAGAGGACGGTGGGGAGTGTTGGCCTAAACTCCCACTCAATATACTAACTTTAATTAACTCATGAATCTATCTAGGAGGCTCCTGGTGCTAACTCTTGGTCTATGTTTATGAGTGGGCCTGATCTATGGCTAGATTAATCATACTTCTCTGTTCCACACTGAACACTGGGACCTTACTATATTTACTTCTAAATGGTGCATGATCATGGCAATGAACTGAACAATTGTACAATCTACCGTTTTTCACCAAAAGGTCAGATTCTGACACCCATTACATTTCTAAATGTGCTGTGATAGCATTCAGTACAATGCTGATGGCTCATGAACCGTTTATATGAGATTCATCTCACATTTTGTAGATGTCATGGAACAAATTATTGCTAAACAAACTATTCAGTGTGTCCAGTGCCTGTGGTGTAGAATAGCCATGCATCAGCAGCATACAGCTCCACACAGTGAAATAAGAGCTTTAAAATACAATACTATTACTTTAGGACTGAGAACCAGCATTTAAAAAACGAGGCAGTATACAGTGTAACTGATGGTGTATTACTGTATCACACAAATAAAATAAAATAATTGCACAATGACAAATAAAGTAAGAATGGATGAAGTGAATACAGTGTTAGGTGAATAAAGCCTATGGATATTTTGGTGAAAAGATTCAGCTTGGTTGTACGTCACTGTTCACTCTTTACGCTGAATTGTGGTCCTCTGTGGGACAACGATGGCAAGCAGTCTCCCTCATAAAGCTTTGCTTTATCTTGGCCAGGTTGCAGTTGTAAATGAGAACTTGTTCTCAACTGGCCTACCTGGTTAAATAAAGGTGAAATAAAACCAAAAATATAATGAAAATATTATTTATGTCCTAGATCTCCTACAAGAGACATATAAGTCTTGACCTTTTACTTGTTTTCCTAATCATATTAGTTTACTGCAAAACATTGGTCACTATGAGACATGTCATGACATGACCTGATCTTTACCCTTTGCCCGAGGTTTCAGTTTCAGTCCCCATGGTTCTAGGGAATGTCTGCGTGCTTCCTACCCAAGGTGTGAGTGCCTAATCTGAGGTTCTGCCGAAAGAAGTTGACTTGCCTTGCTGAGCTGTTGCACATAAATTCAAGAGGAAAGTGGTAGACAGGCTGAGGTTATCAACAGAGAATAACCTGCCTTGGAATGGGCGCCTAAATCTTTCCTCACTGCTGAGGCAGCCGACTCTGGACAGGACCCCAGCCATCAGTCAAGGGCAACCCGCAGCTGAAAATGGCTTACTTAACTTTTCCAGAATATTAAACAGCCATTCTCATCTACATCAAATGGGAAAGTGTACTCCCCGCCACTCTTTTGGACTGATTAAGTTATTAAGCAGCATTAAAGTGGACAGAGTGCCAGCCTTGTGTTAAGCAAAGCAAGGAGTGTAAATCTACACAGGCTGCCTTAACAGTACGTGGAAAGGAGACGGTCTTGAGTGCCCACTCCCATTAGGCACATTGATGGATTATCTTTGATTACATGTCAACTTGCTCACTTCCGTGCAGCATAAGCCTACAACAGGGAAAATATCATTCTTATAATAAACCATGAGAGAACATTGCAAAATAGAGAATTTTCTGTAAAATGTATATTTTGATGGTGAGAAGAATTTAGTCACTTTGCTCTGAATTTCACATTACCAAGACATCAGTGCAACATCTGCCCAGACTTGGTTGGCACTTGGTTGACTATACACAAAGCCCTGTTTGCCTGTCACTCTCTGTGAATCATAGCCATTGGACCAGTATGTGGTGGCATTATACTCTGCTCCAAGGATACTCTATAGGCCCAAGTTGTTTTCTCCTATTCTCCTGTATGGTCTCTCTCCCTCTGGAGATGGAGAAGGCTATAATTATAATGGACGCATCTGAGATGTATGTACAGTAAACAGAATGTAAATAGAATTCGGTGTGCTTCAGTTTCTTATATTTACTGAAGCTCATTATGTTACAGTAGTTCAATTTCTTTGTATGGAGTACCTAGAAGTTATAACACAAACCCTCAGGCTAGTACTGTATGTGCGCCCACACACACACACACACACACACACACACACACACACACACACACACACACACACACACACACACACACACACACACACACACACAGGACAAAAACAATGCTCGTTCTTTCATTATGGAACCTATTATTTACAAAAATGTTATCAATTTTTTCATACAGTATCTGGCCCATCTTGGTTTTCAATACCTGTATTCATTCTGTCTGCTTCTCTGAATCCAATACAAGCACAATAAAGAACACAATGAAAAGTAGAGATTGTAGAAACCACTCAGCCAGGCTGTCTATTCTCAGTCATTTCTAAAGCAATTAAGGCAGTGTGAATCAATACCTCATAAATCCAGAATGAAAAATTAATGACACCTCCAGGCAAAGGTATTTTTTGTTCTGTGACAGGAACATCGATAATGACCGATCGCAGCCCCTCTCTTAGAAAGTCCCCAAGACGTCACTGAAAACTGTTCCAAGGCCTGGCCAGGTGGTAGGACACCAATAAATTAATAAGTAAGAGTGAATGATTTGACAGACAAGTACAAAATATCTCCTCTGTGGCTCTCCAACTGAATAGAGAGTACATCAAAATGATGCCCTGGTGAAATGGCTAGGAAAAGATGGTGTTATTATTGGTATCCCAGACATATGAGCAGATGGGAGCCAACGGTATCTCAAACGTCAGAGGCAGGCTCGATTACGAACATGGAATGTTGCCCCTTTAGTAAGCCTCCAATAGGCAACATAAATCAACAGTAACCCTCCAATAGGCAACAGGAGTCAACAGTAACCCTCCAATACGCAACAGGAGTCTACAGTAACCCTCCAATAGGCAACAGGAGTCTACAGTAACCCTCCAATAGGCAACAGGAGACTCTTCCATAAAGCTTTCATCTACCCTGTCCTTGCATATTCGTAAGAATGAGTCATTGAGGGAGGGGAGGGAAGGGTGCTGATTCCATTTTGGATACAAATCAAATACAAGTTTATTGGTCTCACACACAGTTTAGCAGATGTTATAGTGGGTGCAGTGAAATGCTTATGTTACTAGCTCCTACCAACGCAGTAAAATGTCAAACAGGTACACAATAATCACAAAAAACTGAAAGAACAACACGAAATCAAGAAATATCAGAACAAATCTAATTAACAACCCAAATAGCACTGTAACAGGGGAGGCAGGTAGCCTAGTGGTTAGAGAGTTGGGACAGTAACCGAAAGCTTGCTGGATCGAATCCCAGAGCTAACAAGGTAAACATTTGTAGTTCTGTCCCTGAATAAGGCAATTAACCCACTGTTTCCCAGTAGGCTGTCATAGTAAATAAGAATTTGTTCTTAACTGACTTGAATAGTTAAATAAAGATAAAATGAAAACAGTAATCCAAATGCAATCTATATGTATATGCACTGGATGAATTTACAGAAGAAATACTAGGAATGATATGTAAAGAAGTAGATTTAGAGTGAGCCTTGACAAAAATTCAGTAAATAAATATGTGGTGTGTCTAAACAGTGTAACTAAAATGCAATGAACAGAAGTAGAAATATTAGAATGAGCTACACTACCGGTCAAACGTTTTAGAACACCTACTCATTCAAGAGTTTTTCTTTATTTTTTACTATTTTCTACATTGTAGAATAATAGTGAAGACATCAAAACTATGAGATAACACATATGGAATCATGTAGTAACCAAAAAAGTGTTAAACAGATCAAAATATATTTGATATTTGATATTATTCAAATAGCCACCCTTTGCGTTGATGACAGCTTTGCACACTCTTGGAATTCTCTCAACCAGCTTCCTGAGGTAGTCACCTGGAATGCTTTTCAATGAACAGGTGTGCCTTGTTGAAAGTTAATTTGTGGAATTTCTTTCCTTCTTAATGCATTGTGTTGTGACAAGGTGTGTGTGTGTGTGGGGGGGGGGGGGTATACAGAAGTTAGCTCTATTTGGTAAAATACCAAGTCCATATTATGGCAAGAACAGCTCAAATAAGCAAAGAGAAATGACAGTCCAACATTACTTTAAGACTTGAAGGTCAGTCAATACGGATAATTTCAAGAACTTTGAAAGTTTCTTCAAGTGCAGACGCAAAAATCATCAAGTGCTATGATGAAACTGTCTCTCATGAGATCCGCCACAGGAAAGGAAGACCCAGAGTTACCTCTGCTGCAGAGGATAAGTTCATTAGAGTTACCAGCCTCAGAAATTGCAGCCCAAATAAATGCTTCACAGATTTCAAGTAAGAAAATACATCTCAACACCAACTGTTCAGAGGAGACTGTGTGAATCATGGTCATGGTCGAATTGCTGCAAAGAAACCACTACTAAAGGACACCAATAATAAAAAGAGACTTGCTTCGGCCAAGAAACACGAGGGATGGACATTAGACATTGTGGAAATGTGTCTTTTGGTCTGGAGTCCAAATTGCCGATTTTTGGTTCCATCCGCTGTGTCTTTGTGAGACGCGATGTGGGTGAACGGATGATCTCCGCAGGTGTATTTCCCACCGTAAAGCATGGAGGAGGAGGTGTTATGGTGTTATGGTGCTTTGCCAGTGACACTGTCTGTGATTTATTTACAGTTAACCAGCATGGCTACCACAGCATTCTGCAGCGATATGCCATCCCATCTGGTTTGGGCTTAGTGGGGCTATCATTTGTTTTTCAACAGGACAATGACCCAATACACCTCCAGGCTGTGTAAGGGCTATTTTACCAAGAAGGAGAGTGATGGAGTGCTGCATCAGATGACCTGGCCTCCACAATCACCCGACCTCAACCAAACTGAGATGGTTTGGGATGAGTCGGACCGCAGTGTGAAGGAAAAGCAGCCAACAAGTGCTCAGCATATGTGGGAACTCATTCAAGACTGTTGGAAAAGCATTCCAGGTGAAGCAGGTTGAGAGCATGACAAGAGTGTGCAAAGCTGTCATCAAGGCAAAGGGTGACTATTTCAATAATCTCAAATATAAAATGTATTTTGATTTGTTTAACACTTTTTTGGTTACTACATGATTCCATATGCGTTATTTCATAGTTTTGATGTCTTCACTATTATTCTACAACGTAGAAAATAGTAAAAATAAAGAAAAACCCTTGAATTAATACGTGTTCTAAAACTTTTGACCGGTAGTGTATGTTGAGAATACGGTATAAAAATACACAGTACAAAACCCCAGAGCAAAATTGATAGAATTGCAGGAAATTTGCTTCTGGACCTAAATCCTGAATATAAATAATATACATGTACAGTACGTGAATGATATGTAGAGACAGTATGAACAGTATGTGAATAGAAAAGGTGTACAGCAGTAGTTGTATAGGATGAGCCATGACTAGAATACAGCATATACATATAAAGTGGGTAAAACAGTATGTAAACATGATTAAATTGACTAGTTTTCAATGACTCTATGTTGGGCAGCAGTCTCTAAGGTGCAGGGTAGAGTACTGGGTGGTAGTCGGCTAGTGACAGTGTCTGAGTTTCAGGGCAGGTTGATAGGTGGAGGCCGGCTAGTGGTGACTGTTAAAAGGTCTGATGTATAATAATAACAGTCTTGTGGTATATTGTGACATACTGTACATTCTCATATAGACCGGAGACATGGAAAAGGGATGAGAGAAGATAACGATGTGTCAGACTTGTGTAGAGTTTAAATTATGTAACCTCAATGTGAATAGCTATCCTATCATAAATTGGAATTTTACTACCCTCAAATGGTACATTCGCACCTCACCTCCCTTATTCTCACCCCCTGTAGGTACAAAATATGGAAATATGTGTTTTGTGGTGTGCTCCTCTCCCATTTCCTGTTGTTGCAGTCATCAGGGGTGGGGTCAAAGGCTATGTAGTTCAGTACCTCCCAATCAGTGCAGCTGCTCTCTACAGTACTGTGCATTACTAACATGTAGCTACTTAACCAGCAGCAGGTACTCCCTCTATTCCTCCCTTCACGCCTGGTTAGAAGTTGTTGATGTGAAACGCTGTCGAGCGCCACTGTCAGACATTGATTTTAGCAGTCTCCAGATCAAACACACATTTGTATTCCTTAATTTTCACATTTGTTAAGCAGTGCCATTTCTACTGTTCACCATAGTGGGGGGAGAGAAAAACACCAGCACCTTCTGCCCAGTTCTACTATCTAGTCTGCCTGGTATTAAGCTGGGACTACTACCTAGTGTCCCTGGTATTGAGCTGTGACTACTACCTAGTCTACCAACTATTGAGCTGGGACTACTTCCTAGTCTACCTGACATTGAGCTGGGACTACTACCTAGTCTACCTGGTATTGAGCTGGGACTACTACCTAGTCTACCTGGTATTGAGCTGTGACTACTACCTAGTCTACCAACTATTGAGCTGGGACTACTTCCTAGTCTACCTGTCATTGAGCTGGGACTACTACCTAGTCTACCTGGTATTGAGCTGGGACTACTACCTAGTCTACCTGGTATTGAGCTGGGACTACTAACTAAATAAAATGTATTTATATAGCCCTTCTTACATCAGCTGATATCTCAAAGTGCCGTACAGAAACCCAGCCTTAAACCCCAAAACAGCAAGCAATGCAGGTGTAGAAGCACGGTGGCTAGGAAAAACTCCCTAGAAAGGCCAAAACCTAGGAAGAAACCTAGAGAGGAACCTACCTAGTCTACCTGGTATTGAGCTGGGACTACTACCTAGTCTACCTGGTATTGAGTAGGGGCTACCATCTAGTCTACCTGGTATTGAGCTGGGACTACTACCTAGTCTACCTGGTATTGAGCTCAGACATTGGGCATTGAGAGACATGCAGAGATTAGACTTCAGCGTCTTCAGCTTTCTTATGTCAGCAGATGTGAATTTGGGAATATTTGGACTTTGTTTTTCTAATGATTTCTTGATGATTAAGACCATAGCATGTTTATCCTTTTCAATCAATATTTATAACATAACACTGTAGAGAGAAGCTGAAGGCTGTCAGGATGCATCTGTTATCTAGTTCTCTCTGAGAAAGGAAAGACAGACTGAAATGTTGACAGATTGTTGTGCTGTACAATGTCCAGGTTGTTTGTCTTATTCTGATCCATCACAATGTGTTGAGCTGAGGAAAGGGGACGTTTTCTTGCAGCACTCCCATCGAGAAACATGTAACCTACATCACTGTGCTTTGTGAGCATGGATGCAGTGATGATAGAAGCAAGCACGGATATTTTTGTCAATACAGTGAAGTATTCTCCATCTGTTCCACTTCCACTCAGTCCATTCAAAATAGTGTTCCTGATTGTCATGCTTTCATCTGCTTGGTCTGAATTCTCAGAAAACATTCTGTAAATTGGACGAGCTTGGTCGTTGTGAGGAGAGATTGTTTAGAAATCTTGTGCATTTCAAGCAAATACACTCCCTACCGAATTACCAGGTCAGAGGCAATTTGCATTTATACTATGCCTCAATAAAAGACTGGGCCCCTGTTGTTCGCTCTGAAGAAGATAAAAGAAACATCTTTGCAGTTCATTTGATCTTCCATCACAAAGTGTCTAAAATTATACACCCAGTCGGTCTGCAGCCGACCAATATCTGAGCTGCAGCATACACAGACATCCTGGCTCACTGTGGCATTCATTCATTCCCATTCTTTTGGACGAGATAGGATGCTAATTGTTTCATAACATCACCATTCTCCATCCACAGCACCAGAATCTTGGCAAGAGAAGTGGCTGTATGCTCTTCTCCCAGTATCCATATCTTAGGGAGAAATGAAAACAACCTGTCACTGCCACAGATTCCTTCTGTAAACAGGACCCACTGGGCACAGACGTCCATTCAACGTCTAGTTTTGATTCACATTTGGTTGAGTTGTCAACTAACCTTCATTGTTACCTCTCATTGGATTTAGGTTCAAAGTTAGGTGAAAAAAATAGAAATGCCTTGACGTTGATGGCTTTTTGCAAATCCCATAAGTTTTCCACGTTGATTCAACATCATCACATAGATCAGGGATCCTCAACTAGATTCAGTCACTGGACGATTATTTTCTTGAGTGGATGGTTGGGGGTCAGTAACATGATCACACAAATAATTTGCAGACTGCAAATTGACCGCAAGAAGCCCAAGCAGATATAGTATTTGACTAAAACATAATTCTTTCAAACCTTGCTTATATTTGTATACGATCACATATCTCTCTATTATGCTTGGGAATACTTGGAAACAGATTTCCAAAATGTAAATCACATGGAGTTGATTTCCTGGTGTTTTGACAGGTGTTTATGTCCAACAATTAAAATGTGTTGCTTTTTTCTCTGGAAACTTGGAGGGGGAGTGGGAGGTTAAAACCTGGGCCCGGCCTGCTAGTTGGGGAGCCCTGACGTGGAAACAATGATGATTCAACCAGTTTTTTCCCAGTGGGGAATGACGTTAGCCCTAATTGGAGTTCTGTACTTTAGTCCTCCGCTGCTCCTGCTCTTGAATGGTAGTTCTGTGATGGTTGAGACAGGGACATTACATTGTGGATGCACATGCAGTTGAGTTAGATTGCTAGGCAACCTTTTCCGATACTTGAGTACAGTTATTGACTCCTAGAGTTGACACAAGAATGAAGCTCACTGAGTTGATGTTGTCATCTTTGGAGTGCTGGTAAACATGGGGCTGTGTTTCTGGAAGGGTTTGGTCTGAATGGCATCCTAATGTGACTGATGTCATGTCTTCCTATAATGTGACTGACTGATGATATAATGCGGTGACTAAGCCCTGACAGGTTGTTTTCCATCCAGGTCTCCGGGTGGTGTTTCCTGGGTGTGTGAGGAGGAGGCATGGCTGGTTGAGATGTCGTGGACGATCACACCACTCTGCTAGACGTGCTGCTGCTGCGCTGTGTGGGCCTGGCTCCTCCAGCTGCACCATTGATGGTGCCGTGATCCAGTTCTAACCGTGGGTGAGGAATCATAGTCATTTACCATACTCATCAACATGTTTAGCACAATACATTCAGCCATTGTAATATGGCCATAGGTCAGCTTATGATAGGCTTTAATGAGTGCATGATACCATAGTAGTCTCACAGCACGGATGCCTTCCACAGCACAAACACATTGATCCATCAGTCGAATCACTGATATTCCAAAGCAATGAAATGTGCATATTCAAAATGGGCAAAATGATTTGTTCCACATAGTGCCTGTCTGTATACAGTTCTAGAAACTCAGGCAGCACAACAATGGCAATTTCCTCTGAGGACTTCCCTCTGCCTGCTCTCCACTGCGGCAGAAAAAAACTGCTTAAAACTCTTCTTGACCCATTTCTTTATCAGTGGAAGGCTTTTATGGGGCTTATGTTTATGTGTCAGATGCATTCACACTTTGGAAATTAAGCCTTCTGCCTGACAGCATGTGTATAAATGGAGTATTTATACCCCGGGAAGATAAACAGAATTGACGTGGTATTATATCGCTGTGCTAAAAGACTGTCACCTTCCTCAGGGTAGAAAAAGTCAGTGGCTCTCTCAGCCAACCCACCACATCTTGTCATTTTGAAATACAATTCAGAGTGGATAATTTAGCTAGAGGCCTTTGTTGCTGACATGTTTGTCGCTCCTCCTCTCTCCTGGCAGGTAATGACGAGACATAAAACCAATCCTGGAGATGCCGAAGAGAAGAGACATTCTTGCCATCGTGTTGATAGTGTTACCGTGGACTCTGCTCATCACCGTTTGGCACCAAAGCGCAATCGCTCCGCTGCTCGCCATCCGCAAGGGTACATCCTCCACTTTCTCATAGGTCCTCTGTTGAATGGTGTAGAAATATTCAATAGCTAATTCATCCAATCCAATCAGGTCACATGCCCAGTTACAGAACATCATGGTACAGTACATACAGTACAACACATGCCTCCACAGAGTCTGTTACAGATCCCTATGTGGTGGTGTGCATTATCAGACTGTAACATAGGTCATTTGTCAGTTAAGGCTATCAAAAACGCACTTCTTGGTAAGTGTCCTTTGATTCACACAGCCCCATCTGCAGCTTGTGCTTGGTGCTATGGTCTTCAGCAGTCATTCAGCTAATCTATTTAGCAGTTAAACTGTAGCAGACTTTTCAAATCAAAAGGAGACTAAATTAATTTCTAATGCCCTTTAATCAGCATCTGAAATAATAATCACTGTTCCCTAATAGCTTCCAGGCAGGCTTTATTGAATCTCCTGAGTCAATATGTTTGTGCGGCTTCCACATACTGTACACAAGCCTGAGATGTTACCACACTCTCACATTATGAACCCCCCCCCCCCATAAATGTGACCCTAAGTGACCATAATAAACCAACAGTGTGAGTACAGTACTCTGTCTGGTGAACAGAACCATATTAAAAAGTTCCAATGCAGCTGTTTTTATCTCAATATCAAATCATTTCTGGGTAACAATGAAGTACCTTACTATTACTTTTTTAAATTAAAAAGGTCAAAAAGAAACAACAATAGCAATATCTCAAGCAAGAATTTTACTAGGACTGTGGGAGTGGTCTGAGTGAGAAGCCTAATTGGATGAAACTAATGGGAGGGATATGTAACCTGAAGCTAGCCGTTTTTGGCAGAGAGGTTTGAAACTGTTTGTTATTGGTCTATTAACTTATACCGCCGGGTGATGTCGCCAGGTAGGCCAAAAATTCTGGTCTTTTCAAACAGCTCTTACACTAAAACAGCATTAGCATAATTTTCACAATGTCACAGTATTATACCAACCTCGGTGTGGCAATATATATATACAGTGGGGAGAACAAGTATTTGATACACTGCCGATTTTGCAGGTTTTCCTACTTACAAAGCATGTAGAGGTCTGTAATTTTTATCATAGGTACACTTCAACTGTGAGAGACGGAATCTAAAACAAAAATCCAGAAAATCACATTGTATGATTTTTAAGTAATTCATTTGCATTTTATTGCATGACATAAGTATTTGATACATCAGAAAAGCAGAACTTAATATTTGGTACAGAAACCTTTGTTTGCAATTACAGAGATCATATGTTTCCCGTAGTTCTTGACCAGGTTTGCACACACTGCAGCAGTGATTTTGGCCCACTCCTCCATACAGACCTTCTCCAGATCCTTCAGGTTTCGGGGCTGTCGCTGGGCAATACGGACTTTCAGCTCCCTCCAAAGATTTCTATTGGGTTCAGGTCTGGAGACTGGCTAGGCCACTCCAGGACCTTGAGATGCTTCTTACGGAGCCACTCCTTAGTTGCCCTGGCTGTGTGTTTCGGGTCGTTGTCATGCTGGAAGACCCAGCCACGACCCATCTTCAATGCTCTTACTGAGGGAAGGAGGTTGTTGGCCAAGATCTCGCGATACATGGCCCCATCCATCCTCCCCTCAATACGGTGCAGTCGTCCTGTCCCCTTTGCAGAAAAGCATCCCCAAGAATGATGTTTCCACCTCCATGCTTCACGGTTGGGATGATGTTCTTGGGGTTGTACTCATCCTTCTTCTTCCTCCAAACACGGCGAGTGGACTTTAGACCAAAAAGCTCTATTTTTGTCTCATCAGACCACATGACCTTCTCCCATTCCTCCTCTGGATCATCCAGATGGTCATTGGCAAACTTCAGACGGGCCTGGACTTGCGCTGGCTTGAGCAGGGGGACCTTGCGTGCGCTGCAGGATTTAAATCCATGACGGCGTAGTGTGTTACTAATGGTTTTCTTTGAGACTGTGGTCCCAGCTCTCTTCAGGTCATTGACCAGGTCCTGCCGTGTAGTTCTGGGCTGATCCCTCACCTTCCTCATGATCATTGATGCCCCACGAGGTGATATCTTGCATGGAGCCCCAGACTGAGGGTGATTGACGTCATCTTGAACTTCTTCCATTTTCTAATAATTGCACCAACAGTTGTTGCCTTCTCACCAAGCTGCTTACCTATTGTCCTGTAGCCCATCCCAGCCTTGTGCAGGTCTACAATTTTATCCCTGATGTCCTTACACAGCTCTCTGGTCTTGGCCATTGTGGAGAGGTTGGAGTCTGTTTGATTGAGTGTGTGGACAGGTGTCTTTTATACAGGTAACGAGTTCAAACAGGTGCAGTTAATACAGGTAATGAGTGGAGAACAGGAGGGCTTCTTAAAGAAAAACTAACAGGACTGTGAGAGCCGGAATTCTTACTGGTTGGTAGGTGATCAAATACTTATGTCATGCAATAAAATGCAAATGAATTACTTAAAAATCATACAATGTGATTTTCTGGATTTTTGTTTTAGATTCTGTCTCTCACAGTTGAAGTGTACCTATGATAAAAAATTACAGACCTCTACATGCTTTGTAAGTAGGAAAACTTGCAAAATCGGCAGTGTATCAAATACTTGTTCTCCCCACTGTATATATAAAACGCAGAAACATTTTATTTTTGACAGCACTGGGCCTTTAAGGTGACAGTAAATCAATAGCGTTCTTTGTCTCTTTCCATTTGCCATCAAGGTAATATAGGCAGGTTTCCACAAATCATCTGCAGCCTTCTCTTTGTTTGGTCTTAAAAGGAGCAGGGGGTTGCCAGATTGCTTTCTGTCAGCCACCGCAGAACATCTGGCCATCAGGAGATTGTGTTAATCTGCTGTGTGACGCAGAAATACAATTTTTATGTCTGAAAGAGGATCCTCCGCTCTAACTGAGCACCGATAAAGATTGCCATTAGCTATGGAACAATGTGGGGAGAAATGAACTATGTTAATGATCCAATAATGATATTCTATCCAACATAGAGGGCTATAGGGGCCACATAATCATAGCTCCACTCCTGGAATAGACCCTGTCCCTGCCACGGCTGTTCCAGCTGAATGAGTAGGGGCAGCCAGGGGAGCCGCTGCCCTAACCATACTGTAGCCATGATGTCCGCTCACCTCACGCTGCCTGCTTTCGCTTTTTGCAGCCTGTCACCACCTAGTAAAAGAGATCTTTATCATACCAGAGAGGCTTGCAGTCCATCGACACCGACTCGCAGGTACTTGCCTCTTGCATTGTGTCACCTGAGATTATACAGCGGGCGACCCCGCTCCCGGGGCGTGCTAATGCCTTACATGTCTTCCTGTTCCCCTGCAGATGACGGAGCCGACAGAGGGCGGAGGGAGGCGGGCCAGGCCAGCGACTCTAAGGAGTACTGCTCCTCTGATAAGGACATAGTGGAGGTGGTGAGGACGGAGTACGTGTACACGCGGCCGCCGCCATGGTCCGACGGGCTGCCCACCATCCACATAATCACCCCCACCTACAGCCGCCCAGTCCAGAAGGCAGAGCTGACGCGGCTGGCCAACACCTTCCTCCACGTGGCCAACCTGCACTGGATCCTGGTGGAGGACTCTCAGAGGAGGACCCCGCTCGTTACACGCATGCTCAGGGAAACGGGTCTCAACTACACCCACCTGAACGTGGAGACTCCCAGGAACTATAAGCTGCGTGCGGACACGCGGGATCCCAGGATACCCCGGGGCACCATGCAGAGGAACCTGGCACTGCGCTGGCTCAGAGAGACCTTCAACTCCAACAGCAGCCAGGCGGGCATTGTCTACTTCGCTGATGACGACAACACCTATAGCCTGGAGCTGTTTGAGGAGGTCAGTACAGGCCTGGGGCGCACTGGCATCTCATGGCCACATATGGTCCACTAGATTCACTTTAGTGTCACTGAATATAATGGTAGTGGGGAGTTTACGGCACATAATGTACATATTTTTGTTGTTTTATTTATTTTAACATGAATGGTGGCTACTCCTACTCCTAGTACAGTAGTAATATATTGTGGTTATTACCTGAAATATTTTGATTCCCATTGCCAACAACAGTGGTCCGAGGATAAGTTTGAACTTAGTAATCAGTGATTCAGGCCATCCATTTTGACTCAAGACAGATTGGCTTGAATGGATGCTGTTAGGCCATGAGGCATTAGCCTTAGGTCTTGTTAGTGTGAAGGGGGCAGGTTGTAAATGGTGCGATCCGTATCGATGGGTCCGTTATTACCTTTCCCTGGAAATCAGGCAGAGTGCTCTCCCTCTCCCTAGAATCCTTCCATCACTTACACCCAGCACCAGCGCTCTTTATAGGGGAGAGTAACAACCTATAGGGCTGAGCTTGAGCTAGCTGCCTCTGGGCTGACCGATAGAGAGAGTCAGTGAGAAACCACTCCGACCCAACTGACAGAGCAGTAAATATCAGACCATTCTCATTGACCTGCTAACAGGTGTAAGTCATGGAGGGGATGGCTATAACAGCTACATGTAAAGAGGTTGAAAGTAGACATCCATCTAAGAGATTGCAGTTGGATATGCCATGTTGTTGTGATCTGGACTTGAATTAACCTGAATGGAAAGATGCCAGCTTGTTCAGCTTGACCTGACATTTGAAATATGAAAACTGGTACAAATTAAATCATTCATACACTCATATAAAATAGATGCTATCCAGAACCTAAAAGGGTTCTTCTGCTGTCCCCATAGGAGAACCCTTTGAAGAACCCTTTTTGGTTCCAGAAAGAACCCTTTTGATTCCAGGTAGAACCCTGTTGGGTTACACATAGAGCCCTTTCCCCAGAGGGTTTTCCATGGAACCCAAAATAGTTCTGCCTGGAACCAAAAAGTGTTCTACGTTGAACCAAAAAGGGTTATCTTATGCTGACAGCTGAAGAACCCTTTTGGAACCCTTTTTTCTAAGAGTGTAATGTCATGAACTCTTGCCCAGAGTTGTCAGTAATACGATAATACGACAGGTTACAAAAACAACGGCTGAATCAAATACGTACAGAAAGGAACTGTAATGGCCAACCTAACCTTCTGTTGTTGCTCCATTACATCACATTAAGCAGATTCTCTCACTCAGAGCAGAAGCAAAATTGTGTTTCTCTACACCCCGTTTTAAGTCCAGACCAAACCATGGGAAACATTCCATGTCGAGAGACATGGGTAGAGACTCTGCTGTAAATTGTTAAAAGTAAAATATTGTATATATACACAAAGGTATGTGGACACCCCTTCAAATTAGTGGATTTGGCTATTTCAGCCACACCCGTTGCTGACAGGTGCATAAAATTGAGCACACCGTCATGCAATCTCCATAGACAAACATTGGCAGTAGAATGGCCCATGCTGAAGAGCTCAGTGACATTCAACGTGGCACCGTTATGGGATGCCACCTTTCCAACAAGTCAGCTTGTCAAATTTCTGCCCTGCTAGAGCTGCCCGATCAACTGTAATTGCTGTTATTGTGAAGTGGAAATGTCTAGGAGCAACAACGGCTCAGCCACGAAGTGGTAGGCCACACAAGCTCACAGAATGGGACCACTGAGTGCTGAAGCGCGTAGAGCGAAAAATCGTCTGTCCTCGGTTGCAACACTCACTACCAAGTTCCAAACTGCCTCTGGAAGCAACATCAGCACAATAACTGTTCGTCTGGAGCTTCATGAAATGGTTTTCCATGGCCGAGCAGCCGCACACAAGCCTAAGATCACCATGCGCGATGCCAAGTACACCGGCTGGAGTGGTGTAAAGCTCGCCGCCATTTGACTCTGGAGCAGTGGAAACTCATTCTCTGGAGTGATGAATCATGATCCACCATCTGGCAGTCCGACAGACAAATCTGGGTTTAGTGGGTGCCAGGAGAACGCTACCTGCCCCAATGTATAGTGCCAACGGTAAAGTTTGGTGGAGGAGGAATAATGGTCTGGGGCTGTTTTTCACAGAGCCCTGACCTCAACCCCATCGAACACCTTTGGGATGAATTGGAAAGCAGACTGCGAGCCAGGCCTAATCGCCCAACATCAGTGCCCGACCTCACTAATGCTCTTGTGGCTGAATGGAAGCAAGTCCCCACAGCAATGTTCCAACATTTATTGGAAAGCCTTCCCAGAAGAGTGGAGGCTGTAATATCAGCAAAGGGGGGACCAACTCCATAATAATGCCCATGATTTTGGAATGAGATGTTCGATGAGCAGGTGTCCACATACTTTTGGTCATGTAGTGTAGCTCATGAAATATGCATCTGCCATAGTTAAACTTCGTCACTGTAAAGGGGTGCATTAATTATTAAGCTTTCATAAAAATGCTTATGTTGCCTTTCCAAAGCCACAAGGAGTATTTACAGGCAGCGTCTGCCTCTCTATTTTTATCATATCTATCCTTCTCTATTCTCCTTCAGCATCCACATTCAACATTGTGAACCAGATCACTTAGAATAGAATATCACCTAAATTGAATACTTTTTAAAATGATAAAATAAGTATTTGATATAAAAGGTCAATAGAATGATATTGCTTCTGGCTTAGGTATCATGTGGTGTACTGATGAAAATGGGCCACAGTTTAGGAGTTGAACTAACCATTTTCTTCTGTGTTCTCTATGGACTAAGCCACCAATTCCATGTATTAAAGACAGATAATCAACCTATAGCAGTATAATCACACGATAGCAGTATCAGCCTGTTCTGATGACAACTCACTCTAGAGCCTCTGTGAACCAGTACAGATCCCCATCTCCTCCGCTTCAGATTGATTAATACACCTGGAGAGTTCGGGATTTTAGAGAGAGAGTTCGGGATTTTAGAGAGAGAGTGAGAGAGAGAGAGAGAGAGAGAGAGAGAGAGAGAGAGAGAGAGAGAGAGAGAGAGAGAGAGAGAGAGAGAGAGAGAGAGAGAGAGAGAGAGAGAGAGAGAGAGAGAGAGACTTTTGACTTTTTGTCTTTCTTTATTGAAACATTCTCATTTCATTTAAAAACCACCCCCCCCTAAAATAAAAAAACAAAAATATATCCTGTACTGCATACATGTACCATACTCACCTTTCCATCTACCACATGATACAAACCAACATCACCATACACAAAAACAATACCCTCTCCTACAACCGTATATCCAAAACATCTTCCCCAGCAATACAGACAGCCCCCCCAACACACCATATCTCCTCAAACATCTCCACACATTTGATCAGTTTATAGAACTCAAACTCAACCCTAAGGCGCGCAGAGACCATCCCATTAAACAATAGTAAAGGGTCTGTTATCCCCCCACCTTTGACCCTGTTTCTCCTTGTTAGCCAAATAGCTAATTTTGCCTGAGCAAACAGAAAATTCAACAAAACACATTTTTCTTTCTCCTTACTCGAATACCTGTATCCCATTATAAACATCCCAACAGCAAAAACCACCCCCAACCTCTCACACAGACATTCCAACAGAGACATTAATGGCATTAACCTGGTGCACACAGAAAACACATGAATCACAGTTTCATTCATTTGACAGAAAGGACACCCCTGCCCAATTCCCGGATCAACACGTGCCAACCAGCTGTTAGTGGCCAGGGCTCCATGAAGAACCCTCCACTGGAGGTCCCCTGACCTCTTTGGTACTGGGGGTTTGTAGAGCGCCCTCCATCTAAAACCCACCATACTCTCCGCCCCACATACCCCCTGCCACTGATGTGCCTTCACTCCTGTTAGACTTCTAATGTTCCTAACCTTAACGCAGAGGTTGTAGAGAGCTTTACCTCCCACCCCCTCAAATTCCCCCAGGCTCGGAGTGTTAAAATCTAACAAGTCCTCCAGACCCCCTTGCCAGTCTCCAGTCTCTGCCGTCACCTGCAGTGGCGGAAACATTGGTGGCCCCTCTCCCTTTGGCCTCTCAAACACCCCCCTTACCTGCTCAGACAGTGCCTCCTGGACCTCCTCCAGGAATCTCTCCAACAGTCTAAGAGACGTTATTCCTGTTTGTTGCGCCAAGACCTCCGGGGTTTTCCACCCCTCCTCTCCCAGCAGTCTCAGGTCACCTAGCCTTCGTAAACCCCCTGCCATCAGTTGCCTCTGCAGGGTGGCAGACTGAACCGATCTCAAAGGGATGGCTGGGTTGTGGAAAATAGGCTCCTCCCACACCCACTGCCCAGGCTCCACACCCCCTTCTCGTATGGGCCTTAGCAGCTGCCAGGCCCTCAGCACCGCAGAGTAAAACTCTGAGAGACCTGCTGTACTCAGCCTCTCCAGCTTCATGAGGAACAGCTGCCGGTCCAACCCTAATCCACCAGCTCTCCTCAGCAGTGCGCATGCTGGTTCCCTCCAGCCAACATCGGTATGATACAGCAGTCTCTGCACCGCCTTTAGCCGGAAAGCAGCCATCCTGCTCTCCAGTTCCACCAGGCCCTGTCCTCCTTCGTGGACGGTCATGTACAACACTGCTGCCTTCAGCCAGTGATGTCCCGACCAAAAGAAATCCACCAGCTTGCGTTGCAGGTCTGCAAGCAGACCGGCGGGGGGGTTGAGGACAGCCAGTTTATGCCACAAGGAAGATGCCACCAGGTTGTTAATTATCAGCACCCTCCCTCTATATGACACTTGGGATAGGAGCCACCTCCACCTGGCCAGTCTTGACACCACTGCCTGTGACAGCCCCTCCCAGTTCTTCCTGACCCACCTCTCCGAGCCCAGGTACACCCCCAACACTTTAAGCCCTTCACAACCCCACTGCAAACCCCCTGGAAGCAGAGGAGGAGCCCTATCCCCCCATGCCCCACATAACAGAGCTTTGCTCTTTCCCCAGTTTACCTTAGCTGATGAAGCTCCCTCGTACACCTTCAGACTGGTCTCTAGTTCCTGCATATCTTGCCCATCCCTGACCATCACAGAAACATCATCTGCGTATGCTGAGACTGCTATTCCTGTCACCACACCCATGCCTGTCCAGCACACTCCCTGCAGTCTCCTGCGTAGCAGTCCTAAAAAAGGCTCAATGGCTAGTGTGTATAGCTGCCCAGATAGAGGGCATCCTTGTCTAATGCCCCGTCTCACCCAGACTGGCCTACTGAGCCCCCCTCCCACCTTAACCATACATGACACCCCAGCATACAACAGCTTCACACAGGTCACAAAACTCTTCCCAAACCCAAACACAGACATCACATTAAACAGATACTCATGATCCACTCTATCAAAAGCCTTCTCTTGATCTAAAGAGACCAGTCCAAAGTTCACATTAGAACCTCTCGACAAGTCCAACATGTCCCTAATCAAGAACAAGTTGTCCGTGATTGAGCGTCCCGGTACACAATATGTCTGGTCCTTGTGTATTATAGAGTCCAGATGGGACTTCAGTCTGTTAGAGAGGACCTTGGCAAAAATCTTGTAGTCCGCACAGAGTAATGCCACAGGCCTCCAGTTCTTAAGTTCACACAAGTCCCCTTTTTTGGGCAGGAGAGTCAGAGCCGCCCGACGGCAGCTCATCGGCAACTCTCCTACCCCGATGCATTCACGCAAGACGCAAAAGAAGTCCTGTCCAATTATTCCCCAGAATTTTTTGTAAAACTCCACTGGGAGTCCATCGACCCCCGGTGCACGACCGGGGGACATCTGGGTTACGGCCTCTGCCAGTTCATGTGACAACAGAGGAATGTCCATTTCATCCCTCTGTGCCCGAGAGAGCTTAGGGAGTCCTGCGAACAAGACCTGAGCACACATAGGATCACACATTTCTGCCCTATACAATTCAGTATAAAACTCCACAGTCCGCTCCCGCATCTCCCCCACCACAGAGGTCACCCGCCCATCAGACAGCCGTAGACAATGCATACCCTTGGCTTCACTGCTCTGTCTTTCCAAACCAAAGAAGAAGGAGCTGGGAGCATCCATCTCCTTGAGCATGGAGAACCTAGCTCTTACAAGTGCTCCCTTTGCTTTAACCTGGAAAAAACTGCCCAGGTCCCTACGTAATTCGGCTAAATTAGCCTGGAGGCCTACATTGCCTTGCCCCACCATCTCTACCTCCATCTCACTAATACACCGCTCTAGTTCCCCCAATACTCTCCTAGCCTCTGATGATGAGAGAGCTGTGTACTGTTGACAGAAAAGCCGAATCTGCACTTTCCCCACATCCCACCATTGACTCAGAGACTCATACTCCTCTCTTCGCTGCCCCCACCTTTCCCAAAAGGTCTGGAAAACTGAGCAAAAAGTGGCATCTTGTAAGAGCTTTACATTGAACTTCCAATAAGATGCCTGCCGGGGCCCTGGTGAAATAGACAGCCGAGCCATGGTTATGTGATGGTCCGAAAACCCCACTGGGAGAATGGTAGCGCCCAGCAGCCTATTGCTCTGATTCCTAGATATGTAAAAACGATCAAGTCGGGCTGCACTCACCCTAGCCCCAAAAACCTTCACCCATGTATACTGTCTTGTGTTTGGATGTTTAGTTCTCCAAACATCCACTAGGTCAAACTGATTAATGATGTCCCCTAACACTCCCACTGACACTGAATGAGGCTCTTCCCCATTTCTGTCTTTTGTAAAAACCATTGTACAGTTCCAGTCACCTCCGATCACCAGCGTCTCCTCAGGCGCTACTTGTGAGAGTTCCTGTCTAAGACTCCCAAATAGAACCCCTCTTTCTCTCCCTGTGTTAGGCGCATACACATTTATAAAAACAAAACCCATGCTGTTAATTTCTGCTTTAACAACAAGCAACCTACCCTTACACACTTCCTTTGAGGAGCAAATTTTTACAGACAGACCCGGTGCAAAAAGGACTGCCACCCCTGCACTAAGATTTGTCCCATGGCTCAACACACTTGCCCCTTTCCACCAGAGCCCCCAATCAACTTCATTCACCACATCACTATGCGTCTCCTGCAGAAATAACACATGTACTTTTTTTTGTTTTACATATTCACCCAACACACTCCTCTTTCCCGCATCTCTGGCGCCATTTATATTAAGCGAGCCTACCCGAAGAGTCTCCATAAGAAGTGGGAGAAAAGCCAGCAGAGAAATAGACCAATAGCAAAGCTCAAAAAGCCCCAGTGTCAGAAAGAAATTAAACATTTAAACAGTGTCTGAAGGTAAACCTTTACGCACTGTTGTGACCCACTTCCTCAACCTAAACCGTTTCTTGGGTGAGAGGACACCATGCCCCTCATTTCTCATAGCATGTTGTACTGATCTTACAAACTTTCTAGGATCAGGAAAAAAAGCCTCAAGATTAACTTTTTTCCCCTTAGTCTCATTTAGGAACCTTGTCAGTTCTCTCAACGTGTACTTAGACCCCTCTGGTTGACTGGCTGTCAGCTCCGGGCCAATTGAAGAGGAGTCTGAAAAAAATAACTCCTCATCCTCTTCCTCAGACTCACTTTCCTCCTCTTCTCTATCTCCCACCCTGACCACCTGCTCTTTCTCTCTGGTTAGGGCCTCACCCACAGCAACAGGCAACATTTCCATGGTGCCTTTGTCCACACCCTTTTTCCTTTTCCGCTTGACACCCTCCTCCTCCCCCCCTAATCTCTTACACTTCCCCACTATACTCTCCTCATCCACTAGAATAACCTGACTAGACCCAGTATCATCTACACCACCCTCCATAGCATGACTAGGGCCAGCCTCAGCTACCCCACCCTCCATAGCATGACTAGGGCCAGCCTCAGCTACCCCACCATCCATAGCCTGACTAGACTCAGCCTCTGCTATACCACCATCCATATCCTGCCTAGACCCAGCACCCTCCATAGCATAACTAGGCCCAGCCTCAGCTACCCCACCATCTCTAGCCTGACTAGACCCGGCCTCTGCTTCCCCACCATCTCTAGCCTGACTAGACCCATCCTCCACTACCCCACCATCTCTAGCCTGACTAAACTCAGCTACAGCTACCCCACCATCTCTAGCCTGACTAGGCCCAGCCTCATCTACCCCACCATCTCTAACCTGACTAGGTCCAGCCTCTGCTGTCTGCATCTCCTTACCCCCTGCACTTTGACCTCGATTTCCCCCACTGGCGCTTGTACCCTCACCTTTTCTACGGCCTTTGTGTGGGCACGCAAAACTCTTGTGCCCCAAATCCCCACATTCAAAACACCGTAGACTATCTGTGCTGGCAAAACCTGCATAGAGCCCCTCCCCATGTCTCACTTTAAAGTGCACATTTAGCTGTTGCTCGTTGTTGTTCAGAAACATAAACACTTGCCTCCGGAACGAAACAACGTGTTTAACGGCATCTGCCTGAAACCCTGCTGACAGTACACGGAAACCGCTAGCAAACTTACCAAAACGACTCAGCTCTTTCCTAATTTGATCATCCGTAATAAACGGAGGCAAATTTGCCACTACAACTCTTGTTGAAGGGGTAGAGGGGGGTGAAATTGACACCAACACATCCCTTACAAATATTCCGCTAGCAATTAGCCTACCAACCAAATTAGCCCTTTTCATGAACACAACCACAGCTTTGTTCATTCTAGAAGCAGAATGTATAAACTCAGCTCCTACCTGTTCACCGACCGCGAGCAGAACCTCCTCCACCTTAACTCCGTTCTCAGGAACACACCTGAATCCATGCTGTATAGACAGCGTCTCCTCCGCGCTAGGCTGAGAAGCCATCGCGCACACCACAACTTCCAAACCCCAGGAAAGTTTCTCTGTCCTCTTCCACCCTAACTTTGAAAAAAAACTTTGGATACCGCTAAAACAAATATTGCATTAACCCTCCACCATAGAAAATAACATGTAAAGAAAGGAATCAAGAAAGTTAGTTAGGATAGAGCTTTCCACACCAAACACTCAAACTCCAAAAACACCCAGCATGCACTGCGAGAGAGAGAGAGAGAGAGAGAGAGAGAGAGAGAGAGAGAGAGAGAGAGAGAGAGAGAGAGAGAGCTTAGCACAAACACTTCAAGTCCACGAAAATTGGGCAGCATTTTCACTTGCTCAGCTCTAAACAGAGGAGAGACGGGGTACTGTTTTAGCAATGATTCCCGTCAGTGGCAGCATTGGAAACATTCATTTTCACATTGTAGCATGGAGGGAGAGGGGCAACCCCCTTGACGATGCTTGAGTCACTTCCATTCCAAAACCGAACCATTGAGGAAAACAGCTATTTCACTCGTAGGAAAGACGCATGATCTAAGCTTGTGATAAAGGTCAGTTTTCTTATGTACAAAAATCACATGACCCTTGGGAGAGGGTGATGTCATCCCTAACACCCTATCATACAAAATGTTATTTGTGTGGCTAGCCTGGAAAAGTCCTGGTCTCGGTGGCCCAGATGTGTTTCCAAACTGCACTCATAAACCCGGGCCTCCTCCATCCTGTTCTCACACACGTGTCTCCTCTCTGATCCCCTGGGCTGGTGGGTTATCATCAGATACGGCTAGAATACTGGGACACACACAGAGCGAGCCCCGTTTCCAGAGTGTTGTCCCACTCAGCACACACACACACACACTCATCTCCTCTCCCTGCTAAACACCTCATTTAAAAAGCACTTCCACAACAGTACACCAGCACCTTTATTATTGCTTCTGCATTGAGTAAATTACTCAACAGTTCAGCCCTCCTCATTAGAACACTTCCTTTCATGATTTGGGCGGCTCTCTTTCGCTGCTAGTGGTGCAGAAATACAGTCGACAAAGAGCGGGCGGCCGGGAGATCGTTTGATACTGGAAGATTAAAGGACAAACCTGAGCCTCTGAGGAACGGAAGAGGCTCGGCACCTTTCAAGCATCTCCTCAACCAACCTGCTCTTCTTCTCCCAATCCACTCTGTATAATGGCCCTGGTCCTCAAACCCACTTAGCTCTGTCCACGTTTACTCTTCTTAGGCTGGGTCCAGCACGGTGGCCCTGTAAGGCTTCTGTGATACATGCAACATACACACCATAGCTCTCAGATTTTCTGGCTCGATTTGTATCATTGTTTGGAATTAAAACTATTGTTTCCTGTAATTAATGTATCTTGCCTTGTTGGCACATCTCATATAGACACTGATACACTGATCCTGTTCATTAAAAATACAAACAGTGCAAAGATGCTTAACTCTCTCTGTCCTCTCTTCTTCTCTATCCAGATGAGGTCAACAAGGAAGGTATCTGTATGGCCTGTGGCCTTTGTTGGTGGTCTGCGCTACGAGTCGCCCAAGGTCAACGCAGCAGGCAAGGTGTACGGCTGGAAGACTGTATTTGACCCTCACCGGCCCTTTGCCATCGACATGGCGGGCTTCGCCATCAACCTGCGGCTCATCCTCTTCAAGCCCCAGGCCTACTTCAAGCTGCGGGGAGTGAAGGGAGGCTACCAGGAGAGCAGCCTGCTCCGGGAGCTGGTCACACTCAACGACCTGGAGCCCAAAGCATCTAATTGCACTAAGGTAGATCGAGCAAAATAGATGCTTTATTTTTGCATGTTATACTCTGTCATTTTACACCAGAATATAATAATTTTACCTGTTGGTATTTTATATAATGTCAGGCAAATGTGAAATCCATACTCTGATGATCCTCTGGTGGATCCAACTTTAGTGCAGAGGCAGTGGCAAGTTCACTCTCTTCAAAACAACTTCATATATAACCAGGTGCTAAAAATGTCAGCGGATCGATTAGGTAACTGGCAGGCTCCCCTCACATAGTGGGTGTGATTGTAAACGGCTTCAGGGCACTGTGTGGTGTTTCATGCCCACTTCATCTCCGGCCTCGCTGTTCCCTGCCTGGCCCTGGCCCTAGCCCCAGCCGCTAAGCCTCTCCCTGGGCAGAGAGGAGTCACCCAGGGGCCTTAGCCCACCACCACTCACACTCACATTATGGGATATTCAGCCTGATTATATTCAGGACTCCTGGAGGGGAGTAGATGAAAAGAGCAGGGGGGGGGGGGGGGGGGCATCCTAGCATGCATTCAGCCCAGATGAGCACAGGGCGAGGGATGGGGGATGAGTCGTGCTCCGGCAACTCTCCTCCTTATAATCTACCTCTTCAGACGCAAGTGTGACTATTAACCTCATCTACACCTGGGTAAAGTGGGAGTTTGCTCCTGGTGGAGGCAGCTCAAACACACCTCATGCATAATTCATTACTGAGGTGGAGGAGATGAAAGGTAGGGCTGCTCAGAGACTGAGGGGAAGAAAATGAGCTCTATACGTCGTTTCATTTCCACCATCACTCTCCTGGATGTGAGTCCGGTCTCCAGAGCCAAATCATCCCACTCCAAAAGCTTGATTGGGGCTATAGTTCCCGGTATGTGACGCACCCAAAATAACCGAGCTGCATCACTTACAAAGAGCAAAAAAGAAGAGCAAGTTTTTATTTTTCCACTACAGGAGCACTCTCTATTCACTATCATATAATGTTGAGCAAGGTCGAGCTGACACACCAGAATACATTCTTATAGATAGGTTTCCTATTGTACCATCTGTACTGCTCTTGTTGCTATATCTAGGAGTAGATGCTCAGAAGAACATCACCACCGCCCATGCAGAGAGGAGAGGAGAGAGGGGGAGTGGATGGGTGTGTGTTCGATCCTGAGAGTGCTGCCTGATGCTGATTCTACTCTCTGATATTTCTCTACAGATTCTCGTTTGGCACACTAGGACGGAAAAACCTGTCCTTGTAAATGAGGGAAAGAAAGGATTTACAGACCCCAATGTGGAGATTTGACGTTGTCTCCTCGGGCGATGGTAAAGAGAAATTATTAAATTATTCACATCTCAGACTTATTTTACTGATTTATATACAAATATTTGTATGACCTTTGGCGAACAGGGAAATGGTATACCAATGATAAGCACATTTTGGGATATTGTTTAAATTATCCATTGCTTTTACAGACACCCACATTTTTGGGCTAAAAGAGTTATTACAACTATATTGATCTGTACTGCAAATTGACTTCATTATGAATGTGTGTAATTTCTCAGTGAGTCCCTGCTCTCTGTTCCAGGTGGTTGTCTAATATGGACCCTGAGAAGAAAAAGAGGCCATCTCCCAGTGCAAACAGTGTTCATGTCTTAATCATTTCAGAAAAGACTGCCTCGGGGGCCAAATCCTAATCCCCTTGACTGAAACTAAACACTTTTAATATTGGGATTACAAATGCATCATATTAAAGCACAGATTAGTACAAGATGGCAATATTTATCAGGTTAAATGTTGCCAGCAGCACCAACATGAAGCAGACGGTGAGAGCTGAGCGATTAAGGATCAACGGGAGATCAATGCTCTCTGAACCTGCATGGCACCATACTGCGTCTGTAGTGTCCTAACACGAGACAGCACAACACAAACATTGCAGGGAGGGAGGGAGTTAGGCAGCCAATGAGATGAAGCGTTACTGGCCTGAACAGGCTAATGAGATATCCATTGTCTTTCCCTCTATAGACATGGATCTTCAGGGCAGGGCATGAGATCCTGAGATCTTAGTAGGGTCTGTAAGAGACCTTTAATAGACATGTACTGCAATGGCCTCCACGTCTTCAGACAGAACAATCATGGAGAATCCGAACAAGTCATCTCTCAGAAGATCAATTCTACTTTCAGCAAACACTGAAAGTTCAAAAAGGGAAGGAATGTCCTTTTTGTATAACTAAAACTATGTCTGCTTTTATTTAATTTGCTAGTTTTTTGTGTTTACATGCATTTTCTTGCTAGTTCAAAACTACTGACTGACTCTTGCCTCCATTTTGAAAGCTAAAGCTGGTGAACCATCAATTTCAGTGTCATTCTCAGACATGTAATTCAGTGTGCACTGAAGCTATTCACTTGAAATAACTGACATCAAGATGGGCTCCTAACTCTTGGGAGACACAATATTACAGGTCAAAGTCCTAAAACTTAACTTAGCACTTAAAAGCACTAGTGACTGTGTTCCTAAGTGGAAACACGTGTACATACTAATTTAACACAGGAACAATTAGAGGACTCATAGTAAGGTCCTCTCAGATAAAATGTAACAACTGAATTTATATAAATGTAAAATAAAAACTAAGAATTGACTTAGGCATTGCAAAAGAACACCTCAATGTATGACAACTGGCATAGCACATGTTCACTCCTGTTTTTCAATCACATGCCATGGACAGTATAACAGCACATTACCACGTTAGGTTTAACCCAACTTTGTGCATATGTTACAGTATTATCATTACCCAATGATGAGCAGTTTGGCAGATGGCCATATAGTATGCTGGTTTATATAACCACAGTAGCTAACTAGTAGAGTAGGACAACAGAAAGCAATTGAAGTTATCTAAGCTAAAGGCACTGACAGTAGAGATATACAGTAAAATGTGCAAAAGCATCTAAGTTCACAGTGTGTATTGCCTACATAAATTAGATATTTGCGCTCGTATCACAGCTAATAATCTATAAGCCCACTGCAGTGTAGAAATGTTACTGTATACTTAACCTCAGTTTCATCAGCGGTAGACAGACAATCATGCTAAAATGTTTCCAAGAAACAACCATCATTCATTAATGGGTCTATGAACTGTAAGCGAGTAAAAAAGGCAAATCAAATACACCATGAAAACTAGAAGAAGATCCTCTGCTTTGGACAACTACTAGCAAGATACCCCATGCTAGAACCCCAGTCTGCAACATCATTCTATGCATGCATGCTCAGTCCTAGTTTCTTGCCCTGACAAAACTGTACCATATACGGGTTGAAGTTAGTTTTGCGACACGCTTTGTGACAATTCTTGGATATAGCAGGCAAAACGTAATGACAAGCACAAGTGAATTGGTGTCGTGCTCAGCTATACCTTTGCAGTATTAAGGTTTCATGTCTGCTTCAATTTCTTAATGTATCCTTCCAGTAATCCCTCAAATGTAGGTGAAGACAGTAATGGCAAACTATGAAAAAGGGAGATTAATGACCAGGATAGTTATGGCCTATTCAATTATCCAAGGCAGTATTAGATCAGATACAGTTTTCCCATCAGGTACTGTTCCCCCATCGGATACAGCTCCCCCAAAAATATGCTCCCTCATCAGGTACTGCTATTCAAATGGATACACCAGCATGTCATTTCTGATCATTTCTATTAAATAGTATTATTTAATTGAGGAATTCAAACCAAATGTTTTGCGATCAAACAACATGTGTGGCTGTTAATGTTCATGTTGACCTCATCTTTAGGCTTTGGATTGCACAGCAGTACTATTAACTTCATTAGGCAAGAATCAATGTCTTCTGATCTGTTTCCATTCTCCAAAATGTCAAGTAAAGTCTGTATATTTATGCGAAAATCAATAGAAATATATTTATTTATGTATTTATTTGAAGTATGAATGTCCTCTTGTCAAATTGAATTATAATTGAGCATTTCTTTGTCCATGTTTGCCCCCACCCCCTTCTTTTCTCATCGGTGCCTCTCAGCCATTGAGGTTCAGAAACCACACACAGACAAGCTGTTCTGAGGTCACATTTAGGTCTGCGGGCAACACCAACAAACTGAGACACAACATTTCATTATTTTCCATCAATTCTGTATTGCTCTGACTTCAATCGCTATCAATAGCCTTCATTTTTAATGACCTTTCTTAGAATTGATTGTGTTCATTCATGTGATTTTAGGAAAAATTTTAGGGCCTGTCTAGAGAGCCCATCTTCGATCCTTGTGTGAATCCCTTCTTCTGCATGTAACTCTAAAGGTTGTTCATTTCTCCATCTCAGAGATACCATATGACATTTATCAAGACAAATAAACAACTGAAATGTGAAGTACTTCGCGAATGTCTTTGTATTTGAGAGTCTCCACTGCATTGATTGTTCAGTTTAATTCATCATCACATGTCACTGGTTCATCTCAAAAGCACAATCTATGTATTTGCTGTCCAATCAAATGAAATACAATGACATAGTGAAAGTACGTGTCCTTAAATCCAGACAAACATCTATACATTAAAATACCTGAAATCTCCAAATTTGTATCCTCTGACAAAATTCTCACAAAAGACATACAGTATGAAAAGGTAATACACAAACAACAAGTACAAAACAGATATTGCCGTGGCCCATCGAATATAATGAAGGCACAGTTACGCTTGCAAGATCCAGTAGGATGCTTAATTAGTCTGGATCATTCAGAGGCTGGGGCTTCCCAACAGGAAATAAATGCCATGTGCAGTGATGTGCATCGATTCTGAGTAGCTATCCAGCTAGGTCCCTGATGGCAGGCAGAGTGTGGAAATGTGAGAGGATGGAACTCCTAACCATACCTCCATTCTACCAGGCCATCCTCACTGTACGTCAACAGCCATTCCAAGGTCAGGCTCGCTGGAAAATTGGATTTTACCATCAGCTTCCTGCTCCTCAAAGACAACAACCTGAGATCAAGAAAAACAAAAGGCTCTGAAACACAGCAGAGGTCAACACAGCAGTAGGGTGCCGAGGTGTGGAGACAACATGTTCAGAGGAAAGGGAAGTCGTCTGAGGACTATTCCTGCAAAGCACTGCCAAGTTCAATATCATCAAACCCACTGGGTGGCCCAGCTGCTATAGCTGTATATCAAAATTGTTGACCTGTGATGTTCCTAACAGAGGCATCTGAGGGAACTCCTGTGGAGGGTGAGGGAGATTTTTCAGTAACAGTTACGGCATCAGTACCTGATTGTTTCCTCGGTTAAGCCAGGGGGCGGGGAGGTAGAGGGTTTGCTGGGGCCCCATGAACCAGTGGCGTCCAAGATTCTGCCCGTTGATAAAGACCACTCCTTTACTCCAACCCTGTGGATAAAAAAAACACTGTAATCAGTGACTTGAAAATCAGAGTTCAGAGTGTGTGATGCCTAATACACTAGCTATGAATAAACCAGAGATAGGCCTACTACACTATGCATCAATAAACAGTATGGACAGGTGGTGCTGTCTTCCATAACCATAGAGCCTTTTGGGCTGCTTTACTCACAGGCAGTCTGATGAAGGTGTCTCTGGGATGGCCACCCACATACAGCTTGCCGTGGAAAAACCCTGGGAAGGAAGGCTTCTGGAAAACAGAGTTCCACTGGCCTGATGCACTCAGTCTGAAACATGGGACGAGATCACCCTACTATAACACAGGAAATTACTGACTAATACAATTTCTCGTCATATTTATTCATGTAACAAGATCATTTGCGAGAGTGTACAATGGCATGGCTTCAGTCATGGATATGTAAATGGTTTAATTCCACTTCTGATCTTTTGATGTCGTGTTGTTCTCAGTGAGCAGGCATTTTCAAGACGGCGCTAATTTCCCAGTTGATTATAATGTGGTTTTAACATGGTATTGGGAAACCACATGAAAAAGCTGTTATTTCTGCAATCTGGCATTGTAATTCTACGCTCAGTGAGAACCAAGAAGATAATCAACTCAACAGAATCAGAGCTAGGCACGAGCAATGACAGAGACTCAGAACAGAACAAATAAACATGAAGACGGAAATTGAAAGATGTACATGATCAGTACAAACCTATTTACAAAGCCAGGCTTCATATCCAGACTATGAATGATAAAGTCTCGTAGCGGGGTATTGTTCAACTCAATGTCTCCGACAAGACCTGAAAAATAAGCCAAGGCTGTCTTTGATTTTCTACATTCAGTGGTTAATTAGCTGCTTTTGAGCACCTATTCTGAAAGGATTTACTAGTTATACAACCACAAGGCTATCACTGACCCAGATACAGTAGGTTACACTATTGAATTACCTTTACGCTGTTCATCTAGGAGTTTACCATAGTTCAGTCTCCCAGAGTTCTCCACGAGTAAACTCAATGTTCTCTCCCCCTTCAATGAAAAGTACATAAAAGATGTGGAAACAATTGGAGGTGTTATCTACAGTGCACAATGCAAAGCAGACTAAATAAAGACAATAGAGGAAACATGTTGCTTTCAGTTGGACTGCAGATAAATCCAATCTGCTGCTGTGTGATAGAAAAGCAGCATGGACTTGTTTTCCATTAACAGGCGGGAGAAAAGTTAGTGATTGTGATTCCTCTTTGTCAGAACAACATTTGACTGAAAACTTTCTGTTGGAATAATCCTAGCACCTTAGTGACAAACGCATTTATCAGCATCACCAGAAGCTTTCACCTCTAACATGGTGTTGAATATTAACTAGCCAGTTTTGAAAGCAGCTCAGCAGCACCCCTATAGCCTGAATACACCTTTAAAAAAGATGTGTTATTGTCACATACACCGGATAGCTGCAGTGAAATGTGTTGTTTTACAGTCAGCCATAGTAGTACGGCGCCCCTTGAGCAAATTAGGGTTAAGTGCCTTGCTCAAGGGCACATCGAGAGATTTTTCACCTTGTCAACTCGGATATCCAAACCAGCGACCTTTCGGTTACTGGCACAACACTCTCTCCACTAGGCTACCTGCTGCCCAAAACACACACTATCACTATACCTTTCCATCAGGCAGAGCACACTCCAGCGTCTTATAGTCCAGAACTCCAACATAGAGTTTGTCCACAAACACCTAGAAGACAAGAGAAATGTATTAGTACAAATAATCTACTGACATAGGGTGTACATCATAGGGTACTTGACGTTTGCTAATACCATTAAATAATTATGATATAATGCCATGTAGCTGTGTCTGTCTGTACTCACCAGGGCTCTGTCTCTAACATTGTTCATGGAGTTCAGAAGGCCTCCGCTGTGGATTATGGTCTCATACAGAGTGTAGCCGTTGGACTGACCATTGTTATTGTTGACAGGAAGGTTCTCCATGTTGACTGGTTTCTCTGACTTCAAGGGCTACACCAGGACAAAACAAGAACAACATTCTATCTAATCTGACATGATTATATATTATATGATAGTGACATTAGAAAGTATTCATACCCCTTGATTTATTCCACATTTTGTTGTCTTACAGCCTGAATTCAAAATGGATTAAATATATTTTTTCTTCTCACCCATCTGTACACAATACCTCATAACGACAAAGTGAAAACATGTTTTTTGAAATGTTTGAAAATGTAATACAGAAATATCTAATTTACATACACTACCATTCAAAAGTTTGGTGTCACTTAGAAATTTCCTTGTTTTTGAAAGAAAAGCATATTGTTGTCCATTAAAATAACATAAAATTGATCAGAAATACAGTGTAGACATTGTTAACGTTATAAATTACTATTGTAGCTGGAAACGGCAGATTGTTTATGGAATATCTACATAGTCATACAGAGGCCCATTATCAGCAACCATCACTCCTGTGTACCAATGGCACGTTGTGTTAGCTAATCCAAGTTTATCATTTTAAAAGGCTAATTGATCATGAGAAAACCATTTTCCAATTATGTTAGCACAGCTGAAAACTGTTGTTCTGATTAAAGAAGCAATAAAACTGGCCTTCTTTAGACTAGTTGAGTATCTGGAGCATCAGCATTTGTGGGTTCTATTACAGGCTCAAAATGTCCAGAAACAAAGCACTTTCTTCTGAAACTCGTCGGTCTATTCTTGTTCTGAGAAATGAAGGCTATTCCATGCGAGAAATTGCCAAGAAACTGAAGATCTCGTACAACGCTGTGTACTACTCCCTTCACAGAACAGCGCAAACTGGCTCTAACCAGAATAGAAAGAGGAGTGGGAGGCCCCGGTGCACAACTGAGCAAGAGGACAAGTACATTAGAGTGTCTGGTTTGAGAAACAGACGCCTCAGAAGTCCTCAACTGGCAGCTTCATTAAATAGTACCCGCAAAACACCAGTCTCAACGTCAACAGTGAAGAGGCGACTCAGGATGCTGGCCGTATAGAATTTATTAAATGTGCAAAAATGTATTAAAAAATAAGTGTGTAGATGGGTGAGGACAAAAAATCTATTTAATCCATTTGAATTCAGGCTAACACAACAAAATGGGAAATAAGTCGAGGGGTATGAATACAGTGGCAGTGTATATACAGTGTTTTCGGAAAGTATTCAGACACCTTGACTTTTCCACATTTTGTTACGTTACAGCCTTATTCTAAAATGGATTCAATGTTTTTTGTCCTCAACAATCTACACACAATACCCAATAACGACAAAGCGAACAGTTTTTAAAAAACATTTTTGCAAATGTATTACAAATAAAAAACTGAAATACCTTATTTACATAAGTATTCAGACCCTTTGCTATGAGACTCGAAATTTAGCTCAGATGCATCCTGTTTCCATTGATCATCCTTGAGCTGTTTCTACAACTTGATTGTAGTCCACCTGTGGTAAATTCAATTGATTGGACATGATTTGGAAAGGCACATACTTGTCTATATAAGGTTCCGCAGTTGACAGTGCATGTCAGTGCAAAAACAAAGCCAGGAGGTCGAAGGAATTGTCCGTAGAGCTCGGAGACAGGATTGTGTCGAGGCACAGATCTGGGAAAGGGTACCAAAATATTTCTGCAGCATTGAAGGTCCCCATTCGTAAATAGAAGAAGTTTGGTACCACCAAGACTCTTCCTAGAGCTGGCCGCCCAGCCAAACTGAGTAATCGGGGGAGAAGGGCCTTGGTCAGGGAGGTGACCAAGAACCCAATGGTCACTCTGACAGAGCTCCAGAGTTCCTCTGTGGAGATGGGAAAACCTTCCAGAAGGAAAACCATCTCTGCAGCACTCCACCAGTCAGGCCTTTATGGTAGAGTGGCTAGACGGAAGCCACTGCTCAGTAAAAGGCACATGACAGCCCGCTTGGAGTTTGCCAAAAGGTACCTAAACACTCTCAGACCATGAGAAACAAGATTCCCTGGTCTGATTTAACCAAGATTGAACTCTTTGGCCTAAATTCCAAGCGTCACGTCTGCAGAAAACCTGGCCAATCCTTACGGTGAAGCATGGTGGTGGCAACATCATGCTGTGGGGATGTTTTTTAGTGGCAGGGACTGGGAGACTAGTCAGGATTGAGGGAAAGATGAACGGAGCAAAGTACAGAGAGATCCTTCATGAAAACCTGTTTCAGAGCACTCAGGAACTCAGACTGGGGGGCGAAGGTTCACCTTCCAACAGGACAATGACCCTAAGCACACAGCCAAGACAACGCAGGAGTGGCTTCGGGACAAGTGTTCTTGAATGGCCCAGTCAGAGCCTGGACTTGTAACTGATCGAACATCTCTGGAGAGACCTGAAAATAGCTGTACAGCATATCTCCCGATCCAACCTGACAGAGCTTGAGAGTATCTGCAGAGAAGAATGAGAGAAACTCCCCAAATACAGGTGTGCCAAGCTTGTAGAGACATACCCAAGAAGACTCAATACTGTAATCGCTGCCAATGGTGCTTCAACAAAGTACTGAGTTGTCACGCCCTGACCATAGAGAGCTGTTTATTCTCTATGTTGGTTGGGGCGTGACAGTGACTATGGTGGGTTATATTAATCTAGGTGATTAATGATTTATGTTGGCCTGGTATGGTCCCAATCAGAGGCAGCTGTTTATCGTTGTCTCTGATTGGGGATCAAATTTAGGCAGCCATTTCCCCATTGTGCTTTGTGGGATCTTGACTATGTATAGTTGCCTGTGAGCATTATTGTAGCTTCACATTTCGTTTTGTTCGTTTATTGTTATGTTTTGCTTTGAGGTTCACATAGAAATAAAGATGTGGAACCCAGATCACGCTGCGCTTTGGTCCAGTTATTATGACGATCGTGACATGAGTAAAGGGTATGAATACGTATATAAATGTGATATTTCTGTTTTTTATTTTTAATAAATTAGCAAACATTTCAAAAAAACTATTTTTGTCATTATGGGGTATTGTGTGTAGATTGATGAGAGGAAAAAAACAATTTAATACCTTTTAGAATAAGGCTGTAACATAAACAAATGAATACTTTCCAAAGCACTGTATAATATAAAGGTCAAGGTCCATTTTTAGACAGTCAATTACCATAATTATGAAATACATTCTTTCTACAATTGTCTGGATTTAGATGGTGGGAAAGTAATTGTCGTCTCATAAGGGAGCAAATTACAGCAATGGCTAGTGAATAATTAATGGTTTACGCAAGTACCAGACACACTGCTACATTTGCCCAGAAAATATACAATGAAGAGAGCATGTAAGGAGGTCTCATCTAGTGATACAGTGTACATCTAATTCTAGTGATACATATACAATTCTTGTGATATTGTATACAACCAAGTCTAGTGCAACTGTATACAACCAAGCAGTCCAGGCCAGGTTACAGCAGACAGCATGCTACTTGGGCCCTAGCTGCTCACCTTCTCAGTAAACTGCAGGCTCTCCCACAGTGACAGATGCTTCTGAATGATGACAGGCTCATACACTCTCCTGGCCTGGAGGGAGGGAACCTCAGGAAGCTTCTCACCTGAGACACACAGACATAGTCAGATATAGAACATGCGGGGGAGTGGGAGTCTCTTGGTGGATATAAACTGTACTTTTGAGTTTACCAACATGAGCAGAGGGTTTGTAGGAACATCAATACACTCTAAGGACTCTATTTTCAGCGCTAGTGTCAAACGCACGTTTGTTTGCAATTTTGTCATGTAGAAACTGGCTTACTGGTATTATCAAGCCCTAACGCCAGGTTCGGCAATTTACCAGTCTTATATCAGAACATGATCCTGTCACGTTCGTCGTATTGAGGAAACCAAGGCGCAGCGTGATATGAATACATTCTTCTTTTTAATAAAGGAAGAACACTGAACAAAGTAACAAAAACGAATGTGAAGCTAACTAGAACGAGTGCTGACATGCAACTCCACATAGACAACTTCCCACCAAAACAGGTGGGAAAAGGCAACCTAAGTATGGTTCTCAATGAGAGACAACGATAGACAGCTGCCTCAGATTGAGAACCACACCCGGCCAAACACACAGAAATACAAATCATAGAAAAAGGAACATAGAATGCCCATCCAAATCACACCCTGACCAAACCAAAATAGAGACATAAAAAGCTCTCTACGGTCAGGGCGTGACAGATCCAAAGTGCTAATTTCAGGCAGGGCTGGTAGGGATATTTATGACCAACCAAAAGCTGGTTTTATTGGTAACGCAGTTGGTTACGGCATGAATTTTGGCAGTGGAAACGCAGCCTATCCAGCACACTGCCCATATGCGCATGGACCAAGAGTAGCCTAATGTGCTTTTGGTGCCTGCGTACTTCGTATTTAGAAACATAAAAAACTAAATGTTTTCTCCCATTTTGTTTTATTTGGTTAAAAATCTAGCATAGCCTCCCCTCTCAATTAAGGGCTTTCCTCCCCTGCCAAATGCAAGTCAAGACTGTCCATAACATTTTTGGCTCCTGAGACCGTTTGGAAATAAATCTTAATCGCCAAACCTTTATTGAAATATAACGTTTGAGAGGAGTAAAACAGTGAGCTGACATTCCCTTTGTATCTATGCATTGTAGGCAGGCCCACATTATTTTAGCCATACAGGTCCCATTTTGGACGTGCGTAAAACCCCCTCCATGATGTAGGCTACTTTTCATTCCCATCATGAAACGAGAGATGAGAACCTCAGGTGAATACCAGTGAACATCATATTCAGAAGTTATTCAGAAGTTACCCCTTGGTTTGTGCTGTGGTGGAGATCTTTGTGGGCTATACTCGGCCTTGTCTCAGGATTGTAAGTTGGTGGTTGAAGATATCCCTCTAGTGGTGCGGGGGCTGTGCTTTGGCAAAGTGGGTGGGGTTATATCCTTCCTGTTTGGCCCTGTCCGGGGGTATCATCGGATGGGGCCACAGTGTCTCCTGACCCCTCCTGTCTCAGCCTCCAGTATTTATGCTGCAGTAGTTTATGTGTCGGGGGGCTAGGGTCAGTTGGTTATATCTGGAGTACTTCTCCTGTCTTATCCAGTGTCCTGTGTGAATTTAAGTATGCTCTCTCTAATTCTCTCCTTCTCTCTTTCTTTCTCTCTCTCGGAGAACCTGAGCCCTAGGACCATACGTCAGGACTACCGGGCATGATGACTCCTTGCTGTCCCCAGTCCACCTGGCCTTGCTGCTGTTCCAGTTTCAACTGTTCTGCCTGCGGTTATGGAACCCCTACCTGTCCCAGACCTGCTGCTTTCAACTCTTAATGATCGGCTATGAAAAGCCAACTGACATTTATTCCTGATTATTATTTGACCATGCTTGTCATTTATGAACATTTTGAAAATCTTGGCTCTCTCTAATTCTCTCCTTCTCTCTTTCTTTCTCTCTCTCGGAGGACCTGAGCCCTAGGACCATACGTCAGGACTACCGGGCATGATGACTCCTTGCTGTCCCCAGTCCACCTGGCCTTGCTGCTATTCCAGTTTCAACTGTTCTGCCTGCGGTTATGGAACCCCTACCTGTCCCAGACCTGCTGTTTTCAACTCTTAATGATCGGCTATGAAAAGCCAACTGACATTTATTCCTGATTATTATTTGACCATGCTTGTCACTTATGAACATTTTGAACATCTTGGCCATGTTCTGTTATAATCTCCACCCGGCACAGCCAGAAGAGGACTGGCCACCCCTCATAGCCTGGTTCCTCTCTAGGTTTCTTCCTAGGTTTTGGCCTTTCTAGGGAGTTTTTCCTAGCCACCGTGCTTCTACACCTGCATTGCTTGCTGTTTGGGGTTTTAGGCTGGGTTTCTGTACAGCACTTCGAGATATTAGCTGATGTACGAAGGGCTATATAAAATAAACTTGATTTGATCTGTAACCTTTAACAATATTTTTTTTCCCGTTTCATATGTTCAAAACTCAAACCCTCCATTAGGCATACTATAACGAAGGCTGTTTCAACAGCAATGTGAATCTTTTTATGACATCATTACATTTTACATTTATTGCTTGTCTGTTTGTTTTTTTACGTGCTTGTTTTTCATTGAATTGTATTACAACAAATTGTATTAGAATGATTCACCTTGCTGGTTGTATTGTTACAACATCCGTGCATGCAATGTAACTGTCACACCCTGATCTGTTTCACCTGTCCTCCAGGTGTCGCTTATTTTCCCCAGTGTATTTATCCCTGTGTTTCCTGTCTCTCTGTTTTCCCGGTCTCCTGCTTTTTGCATTCTCCCTTTTCTAGTCCTCCCGGTTTTGACCCTTGCCTGTTTCTGGACTTTGTACCTGCCTGCCTCACCATTCTGCCTGCCTTGGCCACAAGCCTGTCTGCCACTCTGTACCTCCTTGATTCTGATCTGGTTTTGACCTTTTTGCCTGTCCACGACAATTCTCTTGCCTACCCATTTGGATTAATAAACATTGTAAGACTCCAACCATCTGCCTCCTGTGTCTGCATTTGGGTCTCGCCTTGTGCCTTGATAGTAACATCTGGAGATGTGTGAATGTGATCTGTAAAATGGTTCTGATTTATGTTCATAAAACACAGGCCTATTTGGGAGCAGTATAACAGTGAGTGGACATTCTCCCTTTCTTTTTATATTGGATCTTTGTCCAGCTACTGTGAAAAGTTTGGATGTGCGTAAAACCCTCCATAGTCTGCGTTGTTTTAATATTCTATGCCCATGTGGAGAAATTATGGTGCCTGTAAGTGTGACATAACCTATTTGAAACAAGTTTTGTATAGAATTTGAATTGAATTATTCGTTCTCTTTTTGAGGCCTTGTCAATAATGAAGTGTAGGCCGAGCTCCTATATCAGTGTGAATGCTATTGAAGCCACGCAATTACTTAGAACAACGTGGACTGCAAATGGGTTCAAGTTAATGTATTTGGTTCTACATTTTGTTATTTCGTTTCTGTAAGCCATTTAACAAACTATGACAGACTAACGTTGGAATTGGAGATGATTCCAAGGCAATACATAAAAGACCGTAAATACACAACTTGATATTTCGCCAAGGAGCACGTTCTGATTGGCCAGTGAGGGGCCGTGTTTATTCATCAAAACCCAGTGAACGCCAGCAAGTGCGCCAATAATTGTAATAGTGAAAATAGCACAAATATTTCTGACAAACCCCTGAACCTATGTACATATAGCGCTATATTGTGTTAAGGCTCTATTTTAACAAACCTAACTACTAGCTGGAGTTATATATTGAAAATGAACTGTTTATTCAGACTGTGTCATTGCTAGATAATAATATAAATGATTGATTACAAGATAATTAAATCTATTTATTTTTGTCACAACATAATCATTTCATATGATCATTTTGACCTCTGCATACAGTGGTATGTGACAAATGACAACTCCAGATCAATACAGAAGTGGAAAACATCTGTGACTCAGGAAATAATCCAGGTTTTTAAGATAATTACTGGGAAAACATCTGAGCTTGACAGCAGTAGCAGAATCCAGCTGGTAGTACATGTCACACACACAATCATACCCATTCTCCCTTTTCCAACTGTTGGAGCTGAATGTTGGTGCTCTGTAAGAGATGTCCTCCAGCCCTCTTTAAGGTGTTGAAGCACTCTGAGAAACCTGCAGCCACTTAAGGTTATTGGTGGAAAGTGCTCCCCTACCACTATGTTCAACATCCGAGCCACTAAAAGGGGCTAATGGGTGGCAAAAATCACCTAGTCCTGAAATGGCATTCTGAGTTTAAAAGCCAAGTATTTCTATAGAGCAAATTGCCATTTCACACTTTTGCTGTTTGATATTGTGTGAGCTGCCTGACAAAGTTACCATCAGCTGCAGTTTATAAACTTGAAACTTTAATGTCATTGGATTCTACAGTGGATTGATATTTGAACTCAATTTAAAGAATGTTGTGCACGTTGGACTGCCTGCCACATGCATAATCAAATCATATTAACTTGGCTTTTAACCACTACAGCATCTGTTGTCCATTTTGAAGAACAATACTATTTATTTAATATTGTTATTAAACCAAGTGTTAGATATTCAATTGACAGTATTTTCGTTCTATTTATGGTCAATTATTAGAGATAATGTTTTAGTTTGTGACTATGGGTATGCATTACTCACAAAACTCATATGAGCTGAGCCAAAAGCCCTGTGATAGACTAGCGTCCTGTCCAGGGGGTGTACTTGTACTGTACATTAAGGTGCCTCATTCTATAGAAACAGGAGATAGGCTCCTGCTCCTATAAACCATTCCGGCTTGCAAAAGCCAAGGCTTGTGCAAGGCTACTTACTTACACAGGGTATGCTTGACTCATGAAACTCATATGAGCTGAGAGCCAAACAATAGCATATATCAAGTTGGATCTAAATACAGAATTAGGTCATGTATATGTGATGCTGAATAGAACATAGACGGAAGCTTTAGTGACCACTCTCATCCAGGCCAATGCTCATTGTTCAACATACTGCACAACGTAAGGATGAAACATGTTAAGATAGCCCTGAAGATCTTAGTTTACCGGGAGGCTGGATAAATGTAAGATTGCTCTGACTGTATGTTTGAGGGGTGGGAGGTGGGGCATGTCCCTAAACTGTTAATCTGATGTCCCCTCCTATCCCTGCTGTACTGTAGTCCAGGGTACCTCAAACTCGTTCCTGGGTGTGTGTCCCTGCCCTCCTCCCCGCTTGATGATGAGTTGGTTATTTGAATCAGCTTTGTAGTGCTAGGGCAAAAAACAAAAACATGCACCCAGGAGGGGGGAGGGGAGTTATAGAAACGCTCCTGTAGCTCACCATACCCAGCATCAATCTCACACACTCATCTCTGATTGGGCAAGACAGACTCAATGTTCCCCATAGGGCCTTACTAAGTGACTTTGGAGAACGATACAAAGAGCCCCTCACGGCGACACTCACTGTGGTAGCGGCTCAATACATTCCTCAGAAGAGTGTACTTGGTGGTGTAATCCCCTGCCTCAGATAACGGAGCATCGTAATCTGAAAAGATAATGCTACTATCAGAACAGCAAGAGGCACGAGGAGCAAGAGGCGGGGATACCTCCTCCCGTGTCCGATGAGTTTCACTCTGCTCCTTTCAAACATCTCAGCCAGCAGGAGACATATTTTGTGGTTATCTTGACAGATACGGCTGCAGGAGTTTGGATGGAGGCAAGAGGCAGTGGAGAAAATAAAATGCAAATACAGACTACTGATAAACTTGAAGGTCAAAGAGCAGGTGCCAATGTGCCACTGTTACTGTGTTTGACATCAATGTCATTCTCCTCTGAGTAGCGAGGTCGTTACAATGTCAACAGTCCCAAACAGGATATAAAACCCATCATGCAGTCTTTCTTTTATATTTCCCATGCATTTTATTAGCTGATGAATTAATTATGCAGTGAGTGCTAAAATGCAGCCTGAGGTCAAGCACTGTTGAGGAGTGACAGC